>NC_133328.1:514668994-514968994 GCF_042186555.1 Aquarana catesbeiana
CTATCTGAAATTAAAAGAGAAAAAAAAAATGTGTCTGGGCTTAGGTTTTAATGCTGGCCTACTTTTCTCTAAATTATCCTGGTAGGGTTGACTCTGATTTTAGACTAGTCTTGGCTGTGCAGATAATAAACTTCTATGGTTTTAGCATCCTTCTGTACATATCAAGGAAATCAGTTCTGCATCGGGAACATCGACCACTTGGGTTCTTCAGTTATTGTCACCTGGCTGTGCTTTCTAATTTACTTTTTCAGCAACTCAATACACCAGAATTCAGTAGGGTATTTTTATTATGTAGTTTATAAAAGACCTTCGGTGGAAAATCTTGTTCTGGACCCTTTCCAACTCCACTATGCGTGTTTTCAAACTTTCTGCTTTCTTGTGATTGAACACTTGGCATAAACTCAATGGAAAGATGCCGAACTTGCATTTTCATGCTGTGCCACATAGTCCGTTGGCAGTCTATGCACCTCTTGGCTAATTTGTCATGCCCCTTGGGGTCCATCTACATGATCCCATTTGTCCATTATTAGGAATGTCAGACATGGGAACATTTTACAGAAAGCATTTTATCTAGGTGATTTTTTTTTTTGTGATTATTATTTTTTTTGTGTTGTAATTATGGATATGGATATATATATATATATATATATATATATATATATATATATATATATATATATATATATATATATATATATATATATATATATATATATATATATTCTCATACCTGGTTAATGCCCCTGAAATCTCCCTCTCTCCATTTTTTTTTTTTTTTTTTTCTTTTGTCCCTCTCGTCCTCAGCTTTTTCCTCCTGTAGTAGTATGTAGTGAGCTTTGCTTGTTTGGAGCTAGACTTTAAACTATTTATTTTTTTTAGTTTTCTGATCCCAGCCGAAAAAAAAAAAAAGGTGACTTGAGTAAGATGCATGACAAATCCAAATGAATGGCAATTTATAATAATTGTAAAGTTGTGGGGTACTAACAGTACTTTTGCATTCACAAATGACTTAAAACTTCTTACATTTACAAATGATTTGAATATTATCTCCCAGCACAGTCACATAAATTGATGAGCTAATAGGTATTGTCATGGTAACACCGCATGAGTGGCAGGGTTGTGGGAGATATTCAATGTGATAACATGTCCCTGGTCGCTTTAGTCATACTGAGAGGGTAGGCTAAAGAATACCCCATTATCATTTTAAATATTCTTTATTTTCTCAAATACAAAGCATACGTTTAGAATTTTTACACAGGCATATTATCACGGAACAATAATTTTATCTTCTATATTTTCTAAACCGAATGGATTGGTATACCATACTCTCTCCTTAATTCTGAAAATGTTTTCAAAGTGCTACCCTCATACAATTGGGCCAGTCGTTCTATACCCTACTTTACCCAATCATTGCTCTTCCCCATGGGCAAGAATTCTTGCAGATGTTTGTTATTCCGGAGGGGCCATATTCTGTTAATCCGCTTATACCCCATTACTGTCTTAACTAACTGCCATACTTTTATAGCCAACTTTAATGATGTAGGGCTCCTAAGGGGAAAAGAATCTGCTTCCAACGCTTCTATTACAGTGTTATGTGGGGCTCCCAGTAGTAATCATTCTCCCCTCCCGGCATGATGCACCCCCTCCCACCCCCCAAAATGCTGCAACTGGGTTGCCAAAATACAGTTTTGAGGGTGCGGGTCGGCCATTCACCCCCTCATTTGTTAGTAACTGCAACGTTTGTAGACTAATCCTAGCCTGGCCCTTCTTCCAAATTAGTTCCCTGAAAAGGGATTCTATTTTTTTTAACCCATTCTTTTCTTATCCAGGCTGGGGAACTATGCAGCAGATACAGCAATTGCGGCATCCAGATCATTTTAATCAAATTACTTTGCCCCGCCACAGACAAGGGGAGTCGGCTCCAGATATCGCTTTTTATGCTTAAATTTAACCAGGAGTGGGATTAATTTATTACTGATATATTGGTTTGGGTCCCTTGTTAACCATATGCCTAAATACTTCATCCTCTCCACCAATTTTAACTGAGGGGTTCCAAACAGTATAGGGTTTCTTAATGGATCAACAGGTAAAAGTGTTGACTTTTCCCAGTTTATTACCAGGCCCAAGAACCGTCCAAATTCCTCAACTATATTCATTGCCACAGTTAAAGATGACTCGGTGTCACCAAGAAAAAACAAGATGTCGTCTGCATACAATGCGATCTTATCCTCCCCTGACTTCCTTTTGAAACCCCTGCATACCCATCACTGATCTAATCGCAATTGCTAATGGCTCCATCGTCAAAGCAAAAGACAAGGGCGATGGGGACACCCCTGTCTCATCCCTCTCTCAAGCTGAAAATTTTTATTTTAGCGCTTGGGGCATTATAGAGTGTTTTTACCCATGCTATAAAAGTGGGCCCACACCCAAATATCTTCAGAGCCCACCAGAGATGGTTCCACTCCAGGCTGTCAAAAGCCTTGGCTGCATCCAAGGACAGGAGAGCCCTTGAGCCCATATTCTCTGTCTGAGTCTGCAGATTCAGGTACATCCTTCTAATTTTAATGCTAGTAGATCTGTTGGGGATGAACCCAGATTGATCTGAGTATATAAGACTTTGGATGCATTTATTCAACCTAGCTTCCAACACCCTTGCCATTATTTTAATACCAGAACATAGTAATGATATCGGCGTATAAGAAGATGTATCCAACTGATCTTTCCCCTCCTTCTGCAATACTATTATGGTAGCCTCCATCATTGAGGAGGGCAGCCTCCCCTCTGCTGCTGCCCAACCCAATGCCTTTAGCAGCTCTGGGAACAACACCTCTCCATACCGTTTATAAGTCTCTACTGGAAGTCCATCTGGCCCAGGGAAATTTTGGTTAGCCATCCTGGCTACTGCCTGTTGTAGCTCCTCTAAAGTTATGGGGGCCTCCATATTACCTCTATCCCTCTATGAAAGGGCTGGTACTTCCAATCTCCTAAAAAAAAAAAAAGCTGTCTATTTCTCCCACCCCCTCCTCCCGCCTTGATTTATACAAATTCATATAATATTCCCTGACTGTATCTATAATCGCAGGCGTCTGAGAGGAGATCTCTCCCCCTAGCGTCCTAACCGCAGAGATTGCAGAAGGGGAGGAATTAGTTTTAACCAAAAAAGCCAACATATGCCCCACACTTTCCCCTTTACCAAAAGCACATTGTTTCTGGAAGAGTCGCTTGTTCTCTGCTTTCCTTGTAACAGCTATCTTATACTCCTGTTGTTTATTAAGCCACCTCCTTTGCTTCTCCAGGGTTGGATCTTCCACATACTGTTTTTCTGCCTCTATCACCTCTTTCCTAATACTTGCCTCCCACTCCCTGGATTTCCTCTTAATCTTTGCCACCTGCTGGATTAATGGTCCCCTAAGAAAGGCTTTCAGGGCGTCCCACGTCACTCCCACCGGTGCTGTGCCTATGTTAAATACCACAAATTCTTAGTTTGAATATTGCCTCATCAGGTTCCCCCATTAATTCCAACCAGAATGGGCTTATTTTCCAATCTCTTGGGGTACGTTTTCCCACTGTATACACCGTCCGCACTAGTGGTGAGTGATCCAACACCCCCCTTGGCCAATAAACTATATTTTTTACTAACAGCGGTGCTGCCTCATTCACCAGGGCCAAAAGCACCCCATTCCTCACCATTATACTCACCCCCCCCCTAGAATAAGAGGAGTAAATCGAGTGGTATTGACACTGATTGACCTGCTACGGAATTGTGTCATGGTGTCCTTTGTCAGGTGCATTTCCTGCATACAGAGCAGTTCCACTCCATACGTCTCCAATGTGGAGAAAACTGTGGCTCTTTTGACTGAGTCACCCAACCCCCGGACATTCCAGGAGCCTATATTGAATGTTTTAGACTGCATACAAAAAAAGAGAAAAATAATGTAATGAAAAATAAGAAAAAGAAATGAAAAGGAGAGGTCCAAAAAAAGGACCGCCCCCCCATAAGATTACTCTTTGTGTCCCAATACCTTCATTACCATTTACTCGTGATTGATCTGCAAATTAATTCTTTTTTTATTAACGTAACTTTCAAAATTTGTGATATTACCCAGCTTTCTTCATTGGTGTTTTTATATCCTGATCCTGTACATAAATCGTTATACTTGTGATGCCGTTAACCCCCCCCCCCCCCCCCCCCACCTATCCCACGCCTAGCTAGGCTAGCCCTAGGGGCTTTATGCGTGACCATTTCCTGTTTTCCTTACCAACCCATCCACTCATGCCAGTCAAGTGATGTGCACAATTTTATTATTTCACCCACCTTTCCATACTTCTGCCTCTCCCTCCCCCCTACCACCAGCAAATGTATCAAAAATATATTTTTCACCAAAATACCCCACACATACATTGTACTTTCTTCCTAAGTGTAACTCGCCACTCCGTCCCTGATCTAATCTGGTCCAAAACAAACCTAGCTACTCTAAATTCTTATTATCTTCCAACCATTGTACCACGTTGGCTGGTGAATCAAAAAACGGGGTACCTCCCCCCCAAGGCCGTTACTTTCAGATATGCTAGGTACAACAAAGCATACATGGGTTTTATATTTTTGTTGATTGCGTTTAATTGCTGTAAACTCAGCTCTGCGCTTCTGTAGGTCTGTAGCGAAATCTGGGTACAACGAAATCCTAACTCCATTATAAAGGATATTCCCCATCTCTCTAGCTCTTTTCAACAGGATCTCTCTGTCCTTATAGTTGAGAAGCTTCAAAAGTATTGGCCTAGGATAGTCACCCGGTAACGGGGCTCTATAAAAGGGACTCTATGAGCTCTTTCTATTGCAAAGAGCAGTGAAAAGGTATCCTCCCCAAACATTTATTTGGAACATTTTTCCAAGAGCCCTATGGGGTGGGGACCCTCACTCCACTCCGGGAGGCCCACCACCCTCACATTGTTCCTGCATAGCCTATTTTTCATTTCATCCATCTTTGACACATATAGGCCCATTTGTTCTCTTATTACTTTAATTTCCTGTTTTAACGGATATAAATCGTCTTCAACTAAACTTAACCTCTCTTCTAGGGCAGTTGTCCTTTCCACAATCCTTTGCAATTCCTGGCTCATTAAAAGTAATTCTTCCTTAATTCCCTTTAATTGATCACATAGACTGTTCAGTGGACACTTGCATGCATTAACAGCAAACAATACATCTTTCAATGTCGGCTCCTCCTGTGGTGGTAAGCCAGATTCAGGGACTATCACACACACAGATCCCGGGATTTCTCCCTCAAGCCCCCTGTTACTCAGTTTTTGTATCTGGTGGTACCGTTGGCGTTTGACCATGACTGTTTCTGTCCAAGGGGGCTCCTGATTGAGCTCTTGCTTGTTGAGTCCCTTTTAACTGGTGACTGCACAGGGGGTGTGAGCGGACCGCTCCAGCTTGGCAGCTGCCTGGTTCCCCTTCTCTTTTACAGAGCGTGTTGCCTGGGACCCCGCATTCCCCTGGTGTGGCTGCTCCTCACCTCTCTTCCTTGTCATGACCATCTTTTTAACGCCCAGCTGGGCTCACACCTCTCAAACAGGGATTCAGCTGTAGGGGCTCTCCTCTCCTCCAGGCAACAGCCCGCAGTGTTCCGATGAGCCGGACACCGTTCTGCATGTGTCCTGCCCTCTCACGCGAGATCTTGTGCACCTCTGCGCGTGGCTATACGGCTACCGCGGCAGCCTCTGCCACCTCGTCCACCACCTTCACCCACAGCACGAGCCGCACAGAGCTCACAGAGCTGGGGCACACAGAAGTATAAAAAGTGTCCTCCTATTGAAAACTAACCAAGACAATAAAATAAGACTGTGACCTCTTTCATTTCATTCCTGCATTGATAGCCTTAATATCCCTGGAAAAGAAGCTCTCTAAAGTGGAGGTCCGCCAAAAAAAAAAAAATTAAAAGCCAGCAGCTACAAATACTGCAGCTGCAGACATTTAATATATGGACACTCACCTGTCCAGGGAGCCCGCCATGTCGGAAGCCGATCTGTTCATCGGCTCTCGGCTGCTGCTGCCGCCATCCTTGATAAGGTAATCAGAAAGTTAAGCCGTGCGATTTCACTTCCTGGTTCCCTACTGCGCATGCGTGAGTCTTGCTGCACGTCCTCACTGGTCCCTACTGTCTTCTGGGACCTGTGTGTCTCCCAGAAGACAGCGGGGGAGGACAGAGTAGGCGCCGGAAGTGGCGTAGGTCACCGCGATCACCGTGGTTATCTATGCCAGAAAGTGGGAGCAAATACCTGTATTAGCCCGGTATCTGCTCCCCCCTGAAAAGTGCCAAATGTGACACCAAAGGGGGGGGGGGGGGGGGATTCCAAAAAGTGGAAGTTCCATTTTTGGGTGGAACTCCACTTTAAATTTATTTGTATAGATTTATATCAACTACTGGCTGAGCAACAGGTTGGCTTTTCCCTCTGTGTACATTTGTCTAATTTTCAATTGACTGGTGTGTCTAAAATGTTTATAAAATGTATGTAATAATGGCACATGTGCTTTATGGATATTAATTGAAAATTTGATCATTTATTGATTTTGTATTGGGCTCAACACTTTCTTTCTATGATCTTGCCAATACCATTCAGAAATGAAGGACAATACACACTGAAATGATTTAGTGAACAGGGAGACCAGCTTCACAAGATGCCAGAATTAAAATTAATGCCGCTTGGCAGGTAGGTTGGATCCCCTGAGTCGGCTTAAATTAATCATTTCCATGTTTAACTTGAGTATAGATTTTAATATTGAAGATCCATAGGGGATGGACGGCAGCCATCATTTATTGGCTCTGATCACTGTAGTGAAGGCATGGTGACCCATGTCACCTCCCTATATTGAGTTTGATGACCTGTGTATCAAATAACTGTTTTGTCCATTTAAAGAGATAACAAAGCTTTCAGTTTAAACAATTTTATATGCAAAAGTAGATTTTATTTTGTATTTGTGTAAAAGACTTTGTATCCCTTAGCGCTCATGTTGAGCACAATAGTTGTCTTACCAAAATGTTTTTCGTACATCTGTCAATAAAAAGAGTTAAAAAAGAAAAAAAATAAGACACAACAACCTGCTCATGTACTGCCGTCGCTGACAAATCAATGCTTTGGGGGGCTGTTATTCTAAATACATTGGCCATTCATGCACTGGACTAGTGTTCAGACAGCAATCATTTTGTTGAAATGTCCTATTTATGTGTATTTTATAATAAAATGTCTATTTATAATAATAAAATAAAAATATACAAATATATATCTATGTATCGCTCTACGCCTACCTTTTACATGCACATGAACTTTAATGGCATCCCAGTCTTGGTCCATAGAGTTCAATATTGAGTTGGCCCACCCTTTGTAGCTATAACAGCTTCAACTCTTCTGGGAAGGTTGTCCACAAGGTTTAGGAGTGTGTCTATGGGAATATTTGACCATTCTTCTAGAAGCACATTTGTGAGGTCAGGCAATGATGTTAGGCGAGAAGGCCTGGCTCGCAGTGTCCACTCTAATTCATCCCAAAAGTATTCTATCAGGTTGAGGTCAGGACTCTGTGCAGGCCAGTCAAGTTCCTCCACCCCAACTCTCATCTATGTCTTTATGGACCTTGCTTTGTGCACTGATGTGTAGTCATGTTGGAACAGGAAGGGAAAATACCTGTGTTTTTATGATTTTACACACTATTTGCTTGTTTTAGCTTAAAAAAAAAAATAAAGCAACCAGCATCAGCACAAGGGACATAACAGCCAATAGGATGTGTCCCTCGTTTTTCTCCTTTTCCTTTCAGTAGAAGTCTAATGGCCAGTAAACGATCAGAGAAGCATCTGAAATATACCGCTTTTGCAGTGATCATACGATTATTTAATCGTTGGTACACAGTAGAGCTGCATGATTCTGGCCAAAATGAGAATTACGATTTTTTTTGCTTAGAATGAAAAGATCATGATTCTCTCACGATTCTCGCGATGTAAAATCTTTCACATTATACAAAAAAAAAAAAAAAAAATGGGCTAACTTTACTGGCTAGATTTTTTTTTTTTTTTAAATTCAATAAAGTAATTTTTTCCAAAAAAAATTGCATTTGAAAGACCGCTGCGCAAATAGTGTGACATAAAATATTGCAACAACCACCATTTTATTCTCTAGGGTGTTTACTAAAAAAATATATAATGTTTGGGGGTTCTAAGTAATATTCTAGCACAAAAAAAATGATTTTAACTTGAAACCAACAAATGTCAGAAAAAGGTTTAGTGTTTTAAGTGGTTAATCTTTTTTCACTTACACAGGAAGTCTATTCCATTGACAAACTGTTACAATGTTTATACTTCAGTTCAACTGATGAAGAATGTTTTGTTTCTTGGCAGACTGCCCAGTTTTTTCTCTTCCTTTCTTTTGAGGGCTGGGGCTTCAGAAGAGCAGAGAGAATTCTTTGCATAGAAGGAATTGTGAAACACTTTAGTCAAGATCGCGATAACGATTCTTGACTATTGATCACGATAATGATTCTTGACGATTAATTGTGCAGCTCTAGTACACAGCTTTCGAGAGCTGATCACGACAATTCATGCAAAATTATCCGATGAGACAAGCACGAAAATATTTCTTGTACGATACCAGATCATTCGATTTTTCGTTTTATTCAGTACAGTTGACGTCCGAAAAATGCAATACATATACACTACAAACACATTACATCACATTTTTATTCTGTTGTACAAGAATTTAAACACTTCATATTTGATATGAGACTAGCATGCAAAAAAAAAACGGATGATCATCTCATCGTGTGTACCAGGCATAAGTCTTCCTCTGTATTACTCCCCCCTTCCTATTATTATTATTATTATTATTATTAATAATATTATTTATTATTATTATTATTTTTTTTATTTTTTTTTAGGAAAGTGGAGTTGCCCTTTTAATACAGCTTAACGGCTGTCAGATCAAGTGAGATCAACTATCCCCACCCATATCTGTCATTCATAGAAGCTGTACTACACAGGTGCTAGGAGTGGGGGATGGGCAGATGATGGCTCCGCCCCCTTTTATAGATCCAGTTTAATTAATAGAACTTGTACTATGGCTTCTGTGAATGGCAGAAAAGGGCGGGCATAGGCAAGCCTTCTTAATGAAATCTCCCATCAGCCTTTTAGCTGTATTAAAGTGTTATTAAATCCAAAAGCAAACCTTTTATTATATTGCAGCTTAACAGTTCTTGGCTACGATGGCTGTATTTTTTTTTTTTTGGCGTTCTTTCTATGTTTACCTGGTGATCCTGCCAGCAAGGGGGATGAGATAAATCATTTAGCACTGACAGGGGTGTTTACAATGATCAGCTTTTATTTATGTAAAACTGTTATCCCAAAAGGATAAAAAACAGTTTGAGACTACTCATAAAGTATTAGCTGGCGTTTGGATTCAATTTGTTAGATATACTAGCAAACTTAGATATACATAGAGCTCGTTTAGACTTGTGGTTGCGGGGGGGGGGGGAGCAAAATTGCATGGTTGAGCTGTGTTTTTGTGCGTCTCACAACTGTTCCCCTGCTTTGCGACTGCTAAATTAGCTTGACATGTAGCGATTGATCGGCCGGCTTCAGAGGCAAGGAAGATTTAGATGAATGGCTAAATTCACACTAAGGCTCCCCTCAGACTGATAGCACTGCCGTCCAAAGTTGTCTCTGTTTCTCCTTCATCCAGAGTGAGGGCACCTTAATACAGGCAGATCAGGTGAAAACAGAGGGTAAAAAAAGAAAACTAATGCAGCCACTACATATGATTGGTAAGCTGCAATATAGAAAATCTTTGGCTTTGTTACCTCTTTAACCTCAGCCACACTGGAAGATCTCGGCAGTGGGGGTGGGTAGGACAAAGGAAGATTTCTACTGGAAGAAGAATCAACACAAGGGACACATCATACCAACTGTAGGTTATGGTCCTTATGTTTGATTTTTCAGTTTTTTTATTTTTAGCTAAGCTTAAGCTTTAAAGTGCTGGCACATGGTGACTTGACAGATGCATGCACATTAGCCATAGATTGGAGAGTGTGTTTTTTCTTAGATACATTTTGGATTTATGATCTTAAAGTGATATTTAAGGCTTTTTAAAATTAATTTAAAAATAACAAACATGTCATACTTCCCTGCGCTGTGCAGTGGTTATGCACAGAGCAGCCCCGATCTTCCTCTTCTCGGGTCCCTCGCCTGCACTCCTGGCCCCTCCCTCTTGCCAAGTGTCCCCCCAGAGCAAACAGACTGTGATGAGGGTACCCAAGCAGGCTTGCCCCCCCAAGCCATGGCTTTGCATGTTCCTTCACACACAGAGCCGTGGCTCAGCCCTCTCTCCTCATTGGCTCACTGGCTGTGATTAACGGCTCCCGCTGGGCTGCCTGGTGATTGGATGAGTGACTGAATGCAGGACACAACAGAGCGCTCCCAGAGTATCTGCAGGAACGCCAGCAAGAACGTGTGGTGATGGTGAGAGCACACAGCGGTTCTCTGGGGCTCGTACATAGAGAGACTGTGTACTAGGAGCTCGCCAGACACTCGGGTCCGCCGCGTGTTGGCGGTGTCCTGGCTGGGAGGACAGGAGGCTGAGAGGAGACGTGTTGCTGCTAAAGTGGACGGCGAGTCGGACTGAAGGACAGGAGAGATCCGCAGACCACCCCCCCTCAGGACCTCATATTCTACTAACCTGGTTCTCCCTTCAGAAACCTCCAGGAGTGAATATATCTGCACTGTACTACTGGATGGATCAAAAATAAGGATATATAGAGAGAGACTCTCCCGCTGGTACAAGGACTAAAACTGAAAGGGATAAAGTTCCTTAAAACCGGTTCCTGGGTCTTGTGTTAGACTGGACTGTGTTCACAGGGGTGTTATGTACAACAGTAAAAGTATGGGAAGCAAATAAGCAAGGCAATCCAGGTGAATAAAGGAGGATCTTGGATAATTAGTGGAAGCAGAGACTAGCTGGAAAGTTCCGATAAGAGAGTTCCGGGAGAGCAAGGATGGTGGGACCCTCCATACACGAGTTTTACAGCCCACTCTTACATCTGTCTCTAACAAAGCAAAAGTGTCTGAATTTATATATATTAGAACTGTAAGATAATAAGCACTGCGTTGTTCATTTAATAGCAGTGAATTGTTGGTTTACCGTTAAGAACGCCCAATATCAACCAGTATCAACCAGTGTGAGAGCGGGAAGGGGGACTGGGTCACACACTAATTAAGCAGTCATTCACCCTCCTCTCCCCACCTTATCAGACCCGATTGTGGCCAGCAGCTGTTTTGGTTTTTTTGGGGTTTTTTTTCAAAAATGACTGGGAAACTGTCAGGAGAGCAGGGATGGTAGGAGCCTCCCCTCACCAACATATGAGTGTCATAGCCCACTCCTACATCTCTCTCTAACAAAGAAATTGTCTGAATTCAATAAATTAGAACTGTAAGATAATAAGCACTGTGCTGTTCACCTCATAGCAGTGAATCACTGAATTACCGTTTAAGAACACCTGTATTAATCAAACAACCAGTGTGACAGCGGGAAGGTGGATAAGGTTAGACATTAACTAAGAAGTCACCTAACTTCCCCCTCCACCTCACCGGATCCGTTTGTGGACAATAGCTGATCTCTTCAACAATTATCAGGAAACGGTCAGGCGAGCAGGGATGGTGGGATCCTCCCCTCACTAACCTATACGAGCTTCTCAGCCCACTTCTATATCTGTCTCTAACAAAGGAAAAGTGTCTGAAATCACTAGATTAGCACTGTAATAAGCACTGAGCTGTTCATCGGATAGTAGTGAATCATTGAATTACCGTCAAGAACACCCTGTACCAACCAGTATCAACCTGTGTGACAGCAGGTAGGTGGATAAGGTTACACACTAACCAAGCAGCTACTCACCCTCCCACCCAACCTCACCAGACCCATTTGTGGCCAGCAGCTGAACTTTTTTTTTTTTTTTTTTTATTAATAAAATACTATATCAAACTTATACCCGTAATATAAATAACAAGATGAGGGGGAAATCCGTAAAGGGGGCAAGTACGAATCCACCCAGAATAAGTGTGAGCCCTGGCTCTATTAAAAAATATATGACACAGGATGGGGGGGACAGAGAGCCCAAGGAAACCAACACAGTAATGCCCCGTACACACGGTCGGATTTTCCGACGGAAAATGTGTGATAGGACCTTGTTGTCGGAAACTCCGACCGTGTGTAGGCTCAATCACACATTTTCCATCGGATTTTCCGACACACAAAGTTTGAGAGCAGGATATAAAATTTTCCGACAACAAAATCCGTTGTCGGAAATTCCGATTGTGTGTACACAAATCCGACGGACAAAGTGCCACGCATGCTCAGAATAAATAAAGAGATGAAAGCTATTGGCTACTGCCCCGTTTATAGTCCCGACGTACATGTTTTACGTCACCGCGTTTAGAACGATCGGATTTTCCGACAACTTTGTGTGACCGTGTGTATGCAAGACAAGTTTGAGCCAACATCTGTCAGAAAAAATCCATGGATTTTGTTGTCGGAATGTCCGAACAAAGTCCGACCATGTGTACGGGGCATTAGAGTAAAAAATCCCCCAGAGGGAGGACAGAGAAAACAACCAAAGGACTCAGACGGCTCCCGCTGCTGTCTCAGCGAATGAGGAGGGAGATCCAGGGATCTCGTGCACATCAGGACAGGATGGGGCTCAAGTAAGTATTAGGGGGTCTGCTGCACAGAGGTGTGTGTTTTTTGTGTTTTTTTTTTTTTTTTTTTTTTTTTTCTTCGTGCATAGAATACATCATATTACCTTCATGCATGGAATACATCGTGGTAAAAACCTTGAGACCTTTAGAACCACTTTAAGTTTCCTCTTTTCTGAGCTAAATCTTTTTTTTTTTTTTTTTCCTCCTCTAAGAAAATCTTGCAGTTCTCTAGTTTACTGTTCCTCTCTTCTGCACAGCAGGAATGTTTAGTTGTCATAATGACTCCAGTATGTGATTTTGGTTTTTGCTGGCTCCCAGTCAGCCACTAACCAGGCATGTATGACGTGGCGCAGAGGATTGGCTGGACATTTCATTGTTGAGATTGTTTTCACATTGGTATGTTGTGTCATAACTTTAGTAAGTGAGTAACTCGTTTAAGTAAATCTGTAAACTATTGTGACTCTGAATAGTGATGAGAGGCTAGCTATATAAGTACCAGATGTGAACAAATGCATTGTTGTCTCTGGTATCTACTCTAGTAATCATTAAGTTGTTTTTCAGCAAAACTCTGGAGCCACACACAGCTGCCAACGGGTACAATCAACTTTATTGTTCAGAACAAACAGATATTCCACCCAGGATCCTTCCTCTCACATGTTTTGCACCCAACTAGTCCTTAATCATAAAGCTGTATGATTAAGCCTCAGTAGGGGGCAAAACATGAGAGGGAGGATCCTGGGTGGAGTGTCTGCTTGTGCTGAACAATAAAGTTTTGGCTCCAGATCTTTGCTGATTTGTGTGTGGAGGCACGTCCCCGGTGGAGCAACGGAACTGGACTAGTGGATTGCAGAGCTCTTAGAAGGGGCTTCAGCTTTTGTGAGTAACAAATCATGTTTTTTTCAGGAAATCGTAGAAATATTCAGCTTTATCTATTCAATCAAAAGTATGCATTTTTTTTGGCACTCAACTGCATGTAGGAATAATGCACTACAAAAAGCAATGGTTTGTAAAATAACATAAATACGTGTGTTTGTTTGTTTTTATTTGTTTGTTGTGTGGTTTTTTTTTTTTTTTTTTTTTTTTTTTTTTTTGTGGTTACACCGATATTACTTTTGGATTACTGTACGCCTACTGCATTTTGCTCTATACTCATTAAAGGGCAAACGTAACTTATAATCCCTGGATAGAAATTGAATTACGTTTTCAATGGTAAAAATATGGTTGATCAAGTGTGTAATTGTATAACAAATGTAGTACATGTAGAAATGTGAAGTTTCTATCCTTAATAGTTGTCTTACCATTGAAGTGTTGGCACTATTATTATGCCATCTAGTTATTTACTGTGGCAGAGATGGAATACTCACCAGGTTATGTGTCTTACCTTACAGCGGGGTTCCCATTAAAAAAAAAAAAAAAAAATTAAGAGTCAGCAGCTACAAATACTGCAGCTGCTGACTTTTTTAATCGGACACTTACCTGTCCCAGGGTCCAGCGATGCGGGAATCGAAGCCCCCTTCGAACTCCCCACCCCCCCCCACCCCCCTCCGCTCGGTGGTGCCGGCATTTTAACTGTGGGCGCCTGGCTGTGGCTTCACAGCCGGGCACCCACTGCGCATGCACAAGCTGTCGCTGGCCCCGCAATTATCTGGGACCGGTCACATGCCCCAGATGATTGAGAAGAGGGAGGGTGGAGAGGCAATTTCCCTCCCCGCGCTGAGGGAAGTGACGTCAGGAGCCCAGGCACCGAAGGAGGCAGACTACGAGGGACCCCCTAGCAATAGGCATTTAGAGGTGAGTTAAAAAAAATCTCCAAATGTTTTTTTTTGTTTTTTTTTTTTTGTTTTTTTTTTTTTTAGCACATTACTAAATTTTTTTTTTTTTTTTTTTTTGGGGTGGGGAACTCCACTTTAACTTCTCCTTTTTTTATGGGGAAAGGTTTTATATACATATTTTGTTTGGCTGGAGTTTAGTTTTTTTTTTCTTATATTTTGATGTTTTAAAACCCTTGTCCATTCCTGCTTGCTTTATCTAACCAAGGCAAAGTTCTCATGAGAAAAATTTCCCCACTCTTCAAAAATGTTAATTCGCGGTAAATTGGAAGGGCAACCAAAGTGCATGTATGTGATGGCCTTGAGTATCCGAATAGCAACAGATCAATTATAGGATTATACATAAGGGTATTTTTTTTACTTCAGATATGTCACAGTTCCCTGCTGACAATGCTTTAATCTGCTTTACTCCATGGAAGAAAGGCAAAATCTTTTGTTCTGGTATCATCTAAGGGCTGAGGTTCTGGCTCAGATTAGTTATGTAAATCCAGGTGCAAATGTCTGACCCCGATCAGCCCTTTGCTGCAGGCTCTCATATATTTCAGTCTGATTACCAGGAGAGAGGAGACTGCGGAAATACTTCCTCTGTCTTGTAGCAGACTGATGACATCCTCTCAGTGCTGGCAAAGTCATCGAGCTGGGGATCAAGGACTGCTTTTAATGACAATGGTACAGCTTATTTAATAATGTATACTGTTCATGAATAATATGAGAGACCATGTAACTTGTAAAGTTACTAAATATTCCACTTTAATATGGCCAAATACATCTACTGTAAAACACTCTAGAACAGTGGTCTCCAAAATGCTGCCCTTTGCATGCCTTTGTCCGGCCCCTAGGGATTCCTCCCACGTGTATGTAGCGCTATTCTTTCCACTGATCTAGACATTGAAACCTAATTTCTTTCAAAGTCAATAATGATGGGGCACTGTTGCTCCACCTACTGACGCCAAGGATGGGGCACTGTTGCTCCACCTACTGATGCCAAGGATGGGGCACTGTTGCTCCACCTACTGACAACAGGCGCCATGTAATTTTTTTTTTTTATTCATTTCCACTTGCCACAGTTCAGCCCCTCCTAAAGTCTGAAGGACAGTAAATTCTCCCTTTTTATCCTTTATTTTAAAGGTCCAGATACCCCTGCTGTAGAACGTTGACCCATGTGCGATGATGAAATTGACAGAAGTTGCTTTGGTAGCAAATGTAATCTAGCCGAATAGCAGAATTTCTGCAACATGTGCTTTTTGCAAGCTGTGTTTGTTATTAGAGTAAGGTGAACTTCTGCAGCAATGGAGGCATCATCAACCAGACAAGACTTCTGTAAAAGTATCTACTGTTATAGGGATTCCATGTAAATTCTGATTTATGTATTTATAGAATAATAATAAAAAAAATAGATGACTCCTCTTATGACTGACTGTATAACAAATAAATAAATGTTATTGCATAGACCACAGAGACACACAGAAACAAATTAAAAACAAAGGTGTACCTACTAAAACTGAAGATACTCCCAAAATGATCTTCAAAACATGTATATACTGTGTACAATATAAATCAATGAATCAAAAAAATATACTGATAAGATTGTAGTGTTGGTACTCTTTTTAGAATAGCAGCAGTTCCTTTAAATGGATCTACGTGTGAAATGGATAGTTATACAATCACAAACAATATGCTGAATCATCCACTTCATCCACAGACAAATTTGAGTTTTATATCATCCAGATTGTATTCCAAGAGGGCTTAGTAAAAGCTTCCTGTGTTGCTGACTATGTAGCACATCAAAAGGTCAAAACCAGCACATTGAGGTAACATAGCCAGTCTATCAATGCTGTAATGTTATCCAAAAAACTTGAATGATCCGAGTATGAGAAAGGTCTCAAGGTGGATTTAACCTGTGATTTATCAAAGCAAAGAATGTCCATACATACGCTTTAACAGGGACCACCAATACATTATCCAATCTCCAGCTGGATTTAACCTGTCATTCATAGTATACAGATGTCAACGTGCAGATTTCTACAGGGTCCACCAAGGCCATAAATGCACAGCTTAGATGTGAAACTTATGTACATAGCTTGTACAGTTGGTACATCATCCAAACTCTAGATGGATTTAACCTGTCATTGGTAATACTCAAATGTCCACATGCAGACTTTTACAGGGACCACTAATACACTTTATTGCCAAAAGTATTGGGACGCCTGCCTTTACATGCACATCAACTTTAATGGCATCCCAGTCTTCATCCGTAAGGGTTAATATTGAGTTGGCCCACCCTTTACAGCTATAACATCTTCAACTCTTCAGGGAAGGCTGTCCACAAGGTTTAGGAGTGTGTTTATGGTTATGTTTGACCATTCTTCCAGAAGCGGATTTGAGAGGTCAGGCACTGATGTTGGACGAGAAGACATGGCTCACAGTGTCTGCTCTAATTCATCCCAAAGGTGTTCCATCGGGTTGAGGTCAGGCCAGTCAAGTTTCTCCACCCCAAACTCTCTCATCCACATCTTTTATGGTCCTTGCTTTGTGCACTGGTCCAAATCATTTGGTGGAGGGGGGATTATAGTGTGGGGTTGTTTTTCAGGGGTTGAGCTTGGCCCCTTCGTTTCAGTGAAGGGAACTCTTAAGGTGTCAGCATAACAAGACATTTTGGACCATTTCATGCTCCCAACTTTGTGGGAACAGTTTGGGAATGGCCCCTTCCTGTTCCAACAAGAGTGCGTAAAGCAAGGTTAATAAAGACATGGATGAGCGAGTTTGGGGTGAAGGACCTAAGACTGGGATGCCATTTCATGTGCGTGTAAAAGCAGGTGTCCCAGTACTTTTGGCAATATAGTGTACGTTCTATACATGGCCTAAATGTCACCCCAAATAGTTAGGAGGACAATAGTAACTCTGAAGGATCACAACACTACTTATTACTTAGAGAATCTGAAAATGTGTGTGTGGTTTTTTTTTTTTTTGTGCAAATTTTGTCACAGTAAAATCCTTGTTCATTAAGATATTGCATAAATACATGTAAAAAATCAAATTAAATCATCTTTAATTTCAAGTTCAAAGTGTGAAAATATGGAAGAAGTGGATTCTTGCACTACAGACTGCTGTATTTTTGGGTTCTATTGATTTTCACTAATTGCAACATTGCAGTAAAAAAAAAAATGATGAAGCTTGGTAATAAAAAATATATCTTCACATCATTAATACTCGGCGTATGTATGAAATGCTCTCACTTTTGTATTGTTCCAAGGGAAATTGTTCCACTCTGTCAGCTGGTAGCCAGCATGGTGGTAAGGTAAAGTTATGCCGCCTACACACGATCGGAATTCTCAACGGAAAAAGATAGGATGGCTTTTCCGATGGGATTCCGCTCAAGCTTGCCTTGCATACACACGGTCGTGCAGAAGTTCGCTGAACTTCCGACCGTCAAAAACGCGGTGACGTACAACACTACGACGAGCCGAGAAAATGAAGTTCAATGCTTCCGAGCATGCGTCGAATTGTTTCCGAGCATGTGTAGGAATTTTGCGCGTCGGAATTGCTGCATTTTCGGATAGGAACTTTTTCCGACCGAAAAATTAAGAACATGCTCTCAATCTTTTGGTGGCTGGAGTTCGGCCAGCAAAATTCCAATGGCGCATACACGCGGTCGCATTTTCCAATGAAAAGCTTTCATCGGTCTTTTGCTGGCCGAATTTCCGATCGTATGTACACGGCATAAGACTACAATACCTGCGGTGTCATACCACTTTTTTTTTTTCAGTACTGTACATTATTTGTGCAGTGCATAAGACCTAACAATTTCATACCTCTGCGCCTGAGAATTTGGAATCCTCTGTTGACATCTTTTGTATAATGGTCTGATCTTTTGAAGCACAATGGATTTTTAAGACCGGTGGCAGGTAAAAGGCTGTTTGTGCTGAGCAGAGGCGGATGGCACGATGCTGTTACATGGAATTTCACTCTTTTTAAACAATGGCATGAATAATCCAAGTTGTCATCCATGAGTACTGCTACAGGACGCCTACACCATTACTCATATCAGTACAGCATATCTTCTGCAAAATCCATATTTGTATTTAAATGACACATTTGGAGAGGTTACGTTATTAAACTGTAAGTAAAGGCAAAACACATTTTTTTTTTTGTTTGGTCGAAGTAGAGAAGGGATAGACCCTTTTTGTCAAGTTTTTATTACAGCTTGTGTCCCCACTGGGGATATCATGCCTCAGTTTGAGCTGTTGACCATTGTCACCGAGGCAGAACGTAGGATGAAATTCTCCTTTCTTACAGTTGTCTTCAGCACAAGTGGTGATGGGAGATCTTTCAATGGGGACAGATGTTCTAGTCACTGCTGTTTAAGATAAGGTCACTCACTTTGTGAGATTTCCTCTCACTTCTTGTTTAGTCTCCACAAAGTGAAGGGAAGTCTGCCCAGTTGAAAACAGATGGCAAAACACAATTTGGGGTTTTAAGAATTCTCCACCAAACTAAAAAACATTTGCATTTACAAACACACAAGAAAAGAAACTTATAAAATACATTGTAATAGTGATTCTGCAAGAAAACCAGTGCTTGATTTCATAGCTATCTGTTCCCTATCAAATAGGAGTCCATCTGCTTGGCGCTGGTTGTATTGTTTTCATACCCATAGATATGAAATGTTCATGCAATTCAGTAGACTATAGCTGAATTGGGTGATACTCGTCATGGTTTTGGGCAGTAGGAGACCACAGCAGACATTGTCAGCTAATTGTGGCAGTGCTCAGATCGCTGAGACACCAGGCTTTGCGCTATGGGATGGGACAGCACGGAACATGCCTATTCACTACTATGGGTAATGCTGGTTGGAACTTCAGCCAATTTCTTCAGCCGCTCAAATTTGGTCCATGGGTGGCCCTGTAAGCACCGCAAGACTCATCATAATTCAATATATTGTAAACTCCGATTCCTCCTGTATTGAATTGTATTGTAACTGTACTGTCTGCCCTCATGTTGTAAAGCGCTGCACAAACTATTGGCGCTATATAAATCATGATTATTATTATTATTATTATTATTATTATTATTATTATTATTATTATTATTATTATAAAAATAAGAGGGGCTTAGTGGAAAATTACCAGATGATTTAGAACCAATTAGATGCAGTCACAGTTCAAGTATTCAGGCAGGTTGTCGCAGCTGTCTAAATATGATATCTGGCAATGGAGATTCCCCTATCCTGGCTAAAGAGTGAATCAAGGAATCAATTTCTTTTCTCTCATTCAGACTGTGGATTTATTGAGAGAAATCTAGTCGTGTATGGCAAGCCTTAGGCCTCTTTCACACGGGCTTTCCGATAGGTCCGCCTGTCAGTTTTTCAGCTGGACCTGATTGGACAATCTATTCACGCCTATGGAGCGGCGGATGTCAGCGGTGACATGTCCGTTCCGATCCAGTCCGTGAAATCCAGATAGATGTTGACTCTATTTTCCACCTGTCAATCGGATCGGATGAAAACACAGGCGGTCCGGTTTCCTCTGATCTCCCCATAGAGGAGAGCAGGACTCTGACAGGTCCGTCTCTGCTCACTGTGCGGAGATGTACCTGTCATCCTCCTGCTCAGCGGGGATCAGTGGAGCGAGCGGACCACCCATGTGAAAGGACCCTTAGAGCGGTAGCAAACTCTTTTGGGGGAAAAAAAAAAAAAAAAAAGTTTTCCCCCTGCAAGGCAAAGGCATAATGTGCTAGTATGCATTGCATACTAACACGTTATGAATGACTTGCCTTAAAACGAAGCAACCCAGCGGCCTGCTGTCACCGCTGCAGAGGCTTCCCGCCGGGTTGAACGAACAAAAGCTTATTATGTGTTGCAGGCTTTAGTTGCAGCACTTTCATGGGGGCTGCAGGCTGAGTTTTGTGTTGACTTTTGCTTTCAGTTACAGTTTCTCACAAAAATGAGTACACCCCTCACATTTTTGTAAATATTTTATTTTATCTTTTCATGTGACAACACTGAAGAAATGACACTTTGCTACAATGTAAAGTAGTGAGTGTACAGCTTGTATAACAGTGTAAATTTGCTGTCCCCTCAAAATAACTCAACACACAGCCATTAATGTCTAAACTGCTGGCAACAAAAGTGAGTACACCCCTAAGTGAAAATGTCCAAATTGGGCCCAAAGCGTCAACGTTTTGTGTGGCCACCATTATTTTCCAGGACTGCCTTAACTAACCCTCTTGGGCATGGATTTCACCTGAGCTTCACAGGTTGCCACTGGTGTCCTCCATAATGACATCACGAATCTGGTGGATGTTGGAGACCTTGCGCTCCTCCACCTTCCATTTGAGGATGCCCCACAGATGCTCAATAGGGTTTAGGTCTGGAGACGTGCCTGGCCAGTCCATCACCTTTTTACCCTCTGCTTCTTTAGCAAGACAGTGGTTCTCTTGGAGGTGTGTTTTGGGGTCATTCTGTTGGAATACTGCCCTGCGGCCAGTTTTCGAAGGGAGGGGATCATGCTCTGCTTCAGTTTTTTACATGTTGGCATTCATGGTTCCCTCAATGAACTGTAGCTCCCGGTGCCAGCAGCACTCATGCAGCCCCAGACCATGACACTCCCACCACCATGCTTGACTGTAGGCAAGACACACTTGTCTTTGTACTCATCACCTGGTTGCTGCTAAACGCTTGCACCATCTGAACCAAATACGTTTTTATCTTCGTCTCATCAGACCACAGGATATGGTTCCAGTAATCCATGTCCTTAGTCTGCTTGTCTTCAGCAAACTGTTTGCGGGTTTTCTTGTGCATCATCTTTAGAAGAGGTTTACTTCTGGGACAACAGCCATGCAGACCAATTTGATGCAGTGTGCGGCGTATGTTCTGAGCACTGACAGGCTGACCAACCACCACTTCAACCTCTGCAGCAATGCTGGCAGCACTCATACGTCTATTTCCAAAAGATAACCTCTGGATATGACGCTGAGCACATGCACTCAACTACTTTGGTTGACCGTGGCGAGGCCTGTTCTAAATGGAACCTGTCCTGTTAAACCACTGCATGGTCTTAGCCACCGTCCTGCAGACCCAGTTTCAGGGTCTTGGCAATCTTCTTATAGCCTAGACCATCTTTATGTAGAGCGAAAATTCTTTTTTTTTTTTTTTTTCCAGATCCTCAGAGAGTTCTTTGCCATGAGGTGCCATGTTGAACTTCCAGCGACCAGTATGAGAGAGTGAGAGCAATAACACCAAATTTAACACACCTGCTCCCCATTCACACCTGAGACCTTGTAACACTAACGAGTCACATGATATCGGGGAGGGAAAATGGCTAATTGGGCCCAATTTGGACATTTTCACTTAGGGGTGTACTCACTTTTGTTGCCAGCGGTTTAGACATTAATGGCTGTGTGTTGTTATTTTGAGGGGACAGCAAATGTACAAGTTTACTGTTATACAAGCTGTACACTCACTACTACTGTAATTTCTTCAGTGTTGTCACAATAAAAGATAAAATATTTACAAAATTGTGAGGGTTGTACTCACTTTTGTGAGATGCTGTGTATATACAGAATTAGGTTGAACAGGTTTTTTTAAACATGTTCAGGTTTAAAAAGTGAAGTTGCAGCGGTAAAGGAACTTTAATATAGGTATTTTGGGGAGATGAACATAATCATCATGCGTTAGTGGAGGGCCCAAAATTAAAGTGGTTGAAAAAAGAATTTATGTGATTTATGTGTGGCTAGGGTTAATCTTTACAGCTGCTTAAGACAATGATTGGACAAACAGACTTCTCCCATCTTGAAGATGTTAAACAAATGGCAAGAAAGCGTCCCATGAGCGTTGCCAGTTCACATGAGCATTAGCAGAGTATAATTTGGCTTGTTATTTTCTTAGCAAAAACAAAACCAAAATCTTATAAGAGCGAAGGATAGCAAAATCTGACCTTTAGAAGATCATTTTTGTATGCAATGTATTTTACTGTAGCTTTAGCAAGGAAATAAAACCCAGACTTTCTTTAGGCTACATTCACACTTTCGCACATTTTCAGGCATTTTTGAGAGTTTTTTTTTTTTTTTTTTTTTTTTTTTTTAGCAGATTTGTAAATATTCTAGGCATTTTTAAAAGAGGAACTGCAGTCTGCTCACATAATTTGTAATAAAACATCTTTGCCATTCTGAAGCTTTCCTCCAACCACTTTGCATATTATTTATGATATATACTGTGATTCTGTACTTGCCAAATATGTTGCAGAAATCTACATCCATTTAACTTGTGGGCATCTGAAGCTGCTGCCTGTTCACTTCCTGGATTTACACAGATGCACACCTCCAGTTCTGCAGCTCTCATTGGCCCTCTTATGACTTATCTCTCCTCCCTTCCTGGCAAACTCTCATGAGAGAGAGAGCTGTACATGATGTCATAAGCCTTAGCTAATGACCTGCCTGAAAAGTAGCTCATGTACACTCAAATGTGAACAGGGGCTATTGAAATGAATGGAATTTTGCTTGTTTTTTCCATCATTAGATTTTTATTGATTTTTGCAAAGAGTATATAACAATACAATGTGCACATTGTATATTGGGTACAGTACAATCGTTTAGTTGTGTACAAAGAAACATATTATCTGGATAGTGTTATAACATATAGCAGAGAACTGTCATAATACCGCTTCCGATATCGGAGATTAATTATGGTCTGAGTAGCACCACCCCAGGTGCCCTAATGGGAACACTTTTCACCCGGGGGGGTGGCACTCTGTGTGGACAGTCTCCGGTTTGTATATATCATAGGTAAAATAGAGTCTATAAACAGAAGCAGTAGGAATATGCAAGAGAGGGGAAAGAAAAAAGATCTTATCAAGAAAAGGCGGTAACGCTATGTTGCTTATCATGAAAATAAGAAAGGTTTCTGGATCATCAGGTGAATGGTTATGAAAGGAATGATGCAGCTCCGGTCCACAACTCCCATGGCCTCCATTTATATTTCACAGTGTGTGTGAGGCCTGAACTAGAGGCCATCATCATTTCAAAGCTGTAGTGGAGGTTTACCGTATCTAGAGTATGTTCAACGGAGGGGGCAGCATCCGTTTTCCATAGTCTTGCGATACATAATCTTGCAGCTAACAGGATATGGGTCACTGTGTGTCTGTAAGGTGTAGGTATTGTTTCAATAGTGAGGTTCAGCACAGCTAGATCAGGTGATGGGTGTAAATTTTGGTGTATAACGTCAGATATTATTTGGAAGATCTTGTTCCAGTAGTTACGCAAACGTGGGCATGTCCAGAAGATGTGAAGGAGATCACCCCTGACTGAACACCCGCGCCAGCATTGATCACTAATAGAAGGATTGAATTTAGCAATTCTGGATGGGGTTAAGTACCACCTGAGATGTATTTTTTGGGTGTTTTCCCAGAGCGTGGCGCATTTTGTGGATTTATAGATTGACTGGATCGCTTTTTGCCATTGGTGTTCCGAGTAGGTCTGACCTAAGTCATGTTCCCAGTGAATATGTGGGGGTGTCTTGTTAAACTGCTGTTTCTGGTGTAGGATATTATAGAATAGGGATATTCCCTTGCGTTTGGGGATGGAGGACGTTAGAAAATCCCATGCTTTAGGATGTATAGTGTATAACTGAAGGTGGGAGTTTTTAAGGCAGTGCGTGATTCGGAGGTAGGTGAAGAGTTCTGTTTGGGGTAGGTTATATTCTTGTTTCAAGAGGGTAAAAGACTTGGGTTTGTCTTTGAGTAGAATGTGTTGTATGTTTCGGATACCGTTCTTGGTCCAGTGGTTTAAATTTAAGTCTGGAGAGAGGTGATGAAGAGCTTCAATAGGGATAGGAGTGGGGGGAGTGTCGGGTGTAACACCGCTGTTGTGTATTAGTTTTTTCCATGCTGAGGTTGCCGCCACCATGGTGGGAGGTGTTGCCGTCGACAGTTTTGGACCCCAGGGTGCGCTCATCAACCAAGATTGTAGGTTTGGGCGAAGCAGGTGGGAATGTTCTATTGAGCTCCAGAGTTTGGTAGGTTTTGTACTGAACCACTCGCCGAGCTGGTCTAGTATTGCTGCTGTGTGATAGTCTTCGAAGTCTATTGTCCCTGAACCTCCCGCCAGTCTGTGATTTCTAAGTGTCGAATGTGCGCATCTAGGTCTGGATTCATTCCATATGGTTTTGTTAAGTATGGTTTGCAATGATTTAAAGTAGTATTTAGGTAGGGGTATGGGTAGAGTTCTGAATAGGTATAGGATTTGGGGCAGGTGTAGCATTTTGAATGCAGCCAGCCTACCAGACCAAGAAAGGTTGTGTTTGGTTATGGTCTGTGCATCTATTTTTAAGGTGGCGAGGAGAGGTTTGAAATTGGCTGCAAATAGGTGTTTAACTGATTTCGTGAGGTGGATTCCTAAGTATGGGATGCTTTGGTCGGCCCAAGCAAAGGGGAATTGTGCTTGTAGCAGGTTTCGAGAAGTAGCGTCCAGTTTAAGGTCTAGAATATGGGACTTAGTTACGTTAAGCTTGTAGTATGATACGCGACCGAACCAGTCCAATAATTTTTGGGCTTCAGGAAGGGAGGAATTTGGATTGGTGAGCACTAGTATGACATCGTCAGCAAAGAGGCTGATTTTATGTGACGTATTCCTTATTGTGACTCCTGTGAGTAGGGGGTTTGAGCGAACATGTTCCGCGAGTGGCTCTATGAGCATGTTAAAAATTAGTGGGGACAATGGACAACCCTGGCGAGTGCCATTTGTGATGTGAAAGGTTTGTGAAAGCATATCTGCGGAGTATACCTTCGCAGTTGGGACAGTATATAGAGCTAAGATAGCGTTGTATATGAGACCTTTAAATCCGAGTTTAGTTAGTACTGCTCTGAGGTATGCCCAGTGTACTCTATCGAACGCCTTCTCTGCGTCCAAAGAGAGGAGCAGAGAAGGCGTTCCACTGGACTCAATATGGTGTATTATGTTTACCATCCTTCTTGTGGCATCAGGGGCTTGCCTGCCTCTAATGAACCCTGATTGGTCTGTGTGTATGAGATCAGGCATAACAGCCATAAGGCGTCTGGCAATCGTTTTGGCATATATTTTTACGTCAAGATTCAATAGGGAGATAGGGCGGTAGTTTTGGGGGGAGGTAGGAGCTTTACCTGGTTTCGGGATAGTAATGATAAGAGCGTTTAGTGATTCATCAGGGAATGTTGAGGAGGAGGCAGCAATGTTGAAGAATTCTGTCATTTGGGGAAGTAAGTGTCTAGAAAACCTTTTATAGTATTCTCCCGTGAGACCATCTGGTCCTGGGGCTTTGCCCGTTGGTAGGGAGGATATCGTATCAAGAATTTCCCTGTCTGAGAATGGTTCGTTGAGGGAGGTCAGTTGAGAGTCAGTCAGCTTTGGTAGTTTAATTTGTTGAAGAAAGTTGTTGATATCTTCATGGGATGGTTGGTAAGTAGCGTGGTCATGTTTGATGTTGTAGAGCTTACTATAGTAGTCGCTGAATGCGTTCGCTATGTCCTGGGGGTTAGTCAGAGTGTCGGTTGAGTGTGGGTAGGATAATGTCGTGATTTTGGATTTGATCCTTCGTCCTTTGATGCGTTGCGCTAGTCTTTTACCTGCTTTATTGGACGTGGAGTATGTGGTAGCTTTAAGCTTACGCTGGATTAGTTCATGGGAGTGGAGAAGAAGTGAGCGCAGGTCACGTCTTAGGGTCAATAATTGGGCTTGGGTGTTCGGGTCAGGGTTAGTCTTATGTTGGGATTCAAGAGTCGCAATTTGGGAGGTAAGGGTGTCTATTTGCTGCGTCCTCTTCTTTTTACACACAGAGCTCAGTTTCATGACAATACCTCTGATAACCGCTTTGTGCGCGTTCCACACCGTCACGGGATCCCCCACTGACCCTTTGTTTAAATCAAAATAATCACTTATATGTTTTTCTATATCTAAGGAGTAGGTGGGGTGCTGTAAGATATAATTGTTCGCTCGCCAGAGGAACGTATTCCGCTGGGGCGGCATGTCGTTGATGGAAATAGAGATTGGGGCGTGGTCTGACCACGTCACGGTGTGGATTACAGATGCGCTGATGTTTTGTAGTAGCCATTTGTCTGTGAGGAACAAATCAATCCTAGAATAGGAAGTGTGGCGGGGGGAAAAATAGGTAAAATCTTTTTCGGACCCATGATGGCATCTCCACACGTCAAACATGTCGTGTGACGTGAGGAGCCGCCCCAGGGGTGACTCTCTTCTTTTCGCAGGAGAAGTAGTGTCCATATGAATATCGGGAACTAAGTTGAAGTCTCCGCAGACTATCAAGTGTCCCTTGCATTCCGCTCTAACCTTAGTGAAGGCTTTCTTCAGGAAACTGATCTGGCGGGTGTTGGGGGCGTAGATATTCATTAAGGTATAACTCACTTTGTTGAGGGTGAAGGATAGAATGAGATATCTACCGTTGGGGTCAGAGGTTTGTTGTAGCAGTTGGAAGTCCAGTCCTTGTTTGATCGCTATGAGAACTCCTCTTTTCTTGGAGCTATAAGTGGCATGGTATATTTGGGGGTACTGCCGATTATGACAAAGGGTTGTTGCCGCAGGGAGCAGGTGGGTTTCTTGGACACAGAGGATGTCACAGTCCAATTTTGCCGCAGTGTGCCATAGAGAATGCCGTTTTGCCGGGTGGTTGAGGCCCTTGGCATTGAGGGACACAATGTTGCAGGGCATGATCAAGGGATGTTGGGTGGAGTGTGTTTAGTGTAGAAGAGTCACTTACAGTTAGTTGCTTGTAGCTTGCAGGATGTTGGCGATGGTGTCGTGGTTAAGTTGCTGGATGGATGGTCACTTGCGTTGTGTTGGAGATCTGTACCGGAAGCCGCAGGAGGGAACTGGAGGAAGGCAACAAATTAAAAGGCTGGAAGAACCAACAATTAGAACAAGAATTGGTAATAGATTCAACTTTCTACTGCAATCTCGCTGTATAGGAAACGTGGCGGCGTAAATAACAAAGAGCTTATGAGAAGCTATGCCGCAGTTGGGGGAAAACAGTTAGTGTTCAAAAGGAAAGAAATAGAACAATTAGGAACATTGCTCAAGACAGCGAGGGAGAAATGAGCTGTAGATATTATGGCCCAACTTATTCAGGTATTCGTGTGGGTATGGTGGATCTTGGGGTTCTGGTTGTTGCGCCTGTGGGAAGAATTTCGTTGTGGCAGAGGGGAGATCCCGTCCGTTGGGGGATCCAGGATGATGCCCCATTCGTGGAGAAGGTGCAGCCCCTTCATTAGGTCATTGACAGCGTGGGTAGTGCCATTTTTCAGGATGAGGATGGTCGCTGGATATCTCCATTTATATGGGATTTTATGGTTGGAGAGGCCTTTTGTGATGGGATTTAGCTTCCTCCTCATTTGCAGGGTGAACTTGGAAAGATCTGGAAAGATCTGTATTGCCTCGTAGGGTCTGGGCAGGGGAGCTTTGGCTCTGGCTTCTGACATCATTTTTTCTTTTATGTGGAAAAAATGAATTCGCATGAGTACGTCTCTTGGTACTGATGCTGCTAGATGAGACGGTTTGGCGATCCTGTGAATTCTATCGATGACGATATCTCTGGGAGCTGCGTCGGGTAAAATAGTGTGTATGAGGTCCTTGGCATATTTGGGGAGATCATTCGGGGGTATGGACTCAGGGACCCCTCGCAGTTTGACGTTGTTACGTCGAGAGCGATCTTCCAAATCGGCCAGCTTGGCCCGGACCCAGTGCTGCTCATCTTTAATGTCATCTACCGCATCTATAATGTCATTCACTGTGGCTGTGCATTCTGTCATTCCCCTTTCCATATTAGAGATTCTATTGTCCATAGAGTGCATCTCTGTGGAGATTTTACTGAATAGGGAAGATAAATCTGTCATCAGAGAGGTTTGTAGGGACATCAGCATCTCTTTTAGGGTTGTGTCTATTACTGGCTGGCCTGAGGTGGGGAAAGATGCCATGGAGTTATGCAGCGCCTGGTTAGACTGAAAGGGGTTGAAGGCTTGGGCCTGTACTGCAGCGCTGGTATGAGGAGAATGTGATTGCGGTATATCCATCCGCATCCGAGCTTTAGCAGGGCTGGAAGTGAGGGGATCAGATCCAGGGTCCTGGGTAGGGGATAGAGGCAGAGGAGCCGTGCCCATTTCACTGTGGATGGCGTCAGGGAGGTCTGTGTAAGCCTCACTGGTGTCTGTCAGGCCGCCGGCGCCATCTTGGATAGTACTGACCTTGTCCTGAGGAAACAGGAACGTAGTGAGTTTTCTGATTCCCCTCTCTCCCATCCGTTTGCGGGACATTGTCGGTCGGCACTGCGGGAAGCTGTGTAGCGATTTTGGGGTGAATCGGTCCGGTCTGTCAGGCGTAATTCGTTCCGGTGTACTCCCTCGCTGTGGAGCTATGAGGTTAAGCAGCCATCTTCAGCGCCGGCTAGCCACGCCCCCCCGAATTTTGCTTGTTGAGCGTTTTTGAGCTTCAAGTCAAAAGGCTTAGGTTTGAACGAGGTCTTCAGCAACATCCATTTTTCTGTGTTTTTATAAGCATTCTTTTAGAAAGATGTGTTATTTAATCATTTATTTAGTTTTTAAAACAAACCGCACTTCTGTGCAAATCACATGTGATGTCTGTGCGATGCAAATTCAGCCATACAGATTGTATGGCTGAATTTGCATCGCATTCGGAATCAAAGGCCTGCAGGACCATTTTTTATTTTTTAGTCCACACAAGGACCGGATCAATCCGATTCCTGTCTGAATTGACAGCTTGCACTGCGATCTGTGAATTGATCTGGGGGTGTCCTTAACTTTGTATTGAGACCTGCAGCAGTTCGCATAGGGCAGTGTGAACTGCCTGTGAGTTGTATGCAATGCGGAAACCTGTCCTGGATTTGCACGGGGCCTCGCATTGCAGCAGTGTGAACCGAGCCTAAGTTCACACCCATGCGATCAGATTCTGGTTTGGACCAAAAAAGGGATTCTGCACGACTTTGGTCTGAATGCGATACAAATTCAGCCATACAATTTGTAACACCGCACTCCTGTGCAAATCACATGCAATGTCTGACATCACAGCAGTATGAAACCCAGCCTTAAATATGGAAATTCAGTGTTAAAGGGGAATCCCAGCTGCTGCTATATAATATTTTTTTTTTTTTTTTTTTTTTTTAAGAAAGAAAAACAAGGGCCAAATATGCTGAGACAAAGGCAGAACTCGGTCCCTAAAACTTGTAAGAGCCAAAAAGAAAATTTTGCCCATGGGACTTTTAGTTGTGCCAATTAATAGGGTTGTCCCGATACCGATACCAAGCATTTGCCCAAGTACTTGTACTCGGGCAAATGCTCCCGATGCTTCCCTGATACCTGGACTGTCAGCGGTGATCAGCGTGTGGGGGAGTTACAAGCTTCTCCCCCCAGCCGCTTTCAGCTGCTTAGTGACATACAGCGGTGATCGGTGCTTGTAACTCCCCCACACGATCACCGCTGACTGTCACTGCATCCTCCTCCATGCCCCCTCCGTTCCTCTGTCCCCCTCCGCTGTCCCCCCTCTGTTTCGCCGTTCCCCTCTCCTTCTCTGTCCCCTCCGTTCTGCTGTGCCTCTTCGCTGTCCCCTCCGTTTTGCTGTCCTCCTCCTCCTTCCTTTGTGTATGGACAGAGTCAGCTGACTCTGTCCATTCACATAACTGAAACATTGTAATCTCTTGTGATTACGATGTGTCAGTTTATGAATGGAGAGGAGCCGCTGTCTTCTCTCCATTCATTCTCAGTGCAGCTGAGGCTGCAGAGAAAGGAACTGGGGAATCTCTATCCTCTGTCTCTTTCTCTGTCTCAAGGGGGAGATATCAGAGGTCTGTTAAGACTTCTGATATCTCACCAAAGCCCCCCAACAGGGCTGATTTAAAAAAAAAAAAAAACACATATTGCAATAAAGAATAAAAAAAAAATATTATTGTAAAAAATAAAAATTGTAATCAAATAAAAAAAAAAAACACACAGACACCGTTCACCCCCCCCCCCCCCAAAAAAAAAGAAAGCATTGTTAAAAAAAAAAAACCAAACACTGTCACGTGACAAAAAAAGTATCGGTAATCGGTATCGGCGAGTACTTGAAAAAAAGTATCGGTACTTGTACTCGGTCCTAAAAAAGTGGTATCGGGACAACCCTACCAATTAAGATTGATGACCGTATGTTAAACAGTACATATACAAAATGTACTTCATATTATAGGTAAAATTAAACACGTTCGACATTACATATGTCATGATAAAAACCTATCACAACATGCATATATTCATGAGTGTGTGTGTGTGTATGTCAGTGTTTCTCAACTCCAATCCTCAAGGCGCACCAACAGGTCATGTTTTCAGGATTTCCACTATTTTGCACAGGTGATTTGATCAGTTTCACTGCTTTAGTAATTACTAAAGCCGTTTAATCTGAGGGAAATCCTGAAAACATGACCTGTTGGTGCGCCTTGAGGACTGGAGTTGAGAAACACTGGTGTATGTATATATATATATATATATATATTATAAAATTAGTTGCAAGAGCACCTAAATTGGTGCATTCTTTGAGCTATAGTCTCTATGCATTTCGTGGAATAGCGCCCACTTCCTCAGGAGACAGCCAAGATTTGATTTGTGTATATCTGTGGGAAGAGCATGTCATAAGCAAAGCAAAATATGTAAAAATGCTGCTATGTTCTTAAACAGTATAACAATAGTAAAAGATTGTTTAGACCCTTTTCACACTGGGGTGCTTTTCAGGCGCTTTAGCGCTGGAAATGGTCTCTATGCGCCTGAAAACCGCCTCCCATTCTTTCAAGTGTGACTTTTCACATCCGGGTGGTGTGCTTGCGGGACGTTCCGAAAAGTCCGGCAAGCAGCATCTTTGGGGTGGGTTGGGAGCACTGTATTTAGCATTCCTAAAATGCCTTGCCCATTGGAATGAATGGGCAGTGCTTCAGAAAGCGCCGCAACACAGGAGTTTTTAACCCCTTCTTTAGGGTTAAAAGCGCCCCGTTAGAGGCTGAAAAGCGCCGCTTAAACAGCGCTAAGGCGAGCGTCGCTTTAGTGCTGCCGCGTCCCCAGTGTGAAAGGGGTCTTATAATTGTATGTAAGCCCAAAAATGAACCACCTCCCCCTTAATATCAGCTTACCCTCCTTCACATGCTATGAATTCAGGGATTTGCTATTGTAATGCAGGTTTTATTTTGTTCAGTTTTCACCTGTTGATCCCGCTAGTAAGGTACTCTTTTCCTACTCTCTCCATCACATGCACAGGTGTGCACGTGGACTCAGAACTATTATTCCCCTTTCACAAGGCCAGTTTGTTGCAGCTTCTGGAGTTCTTGCTGCAGCAGTGACTGGGTTATGTGATTAGCATTGGCTGCTCAGCCCATTTAATCTAATGACATGCTGACAGTGGCCGCTGCTGATCGCACGTAGTTGCACAGAGCAATTCTGGGACAGATGTCAGAGCCTGGACACCGTCGGCTTTGTCCAGGCTCGGACATCTGTCCCGGAGCCGCAGCTAATTGCTCTGTGTGCAGCTACGTGTGATCAGCTAATTGCAAAACCTGGTCATTCCTGCAGTAAGAATACGAAAGTCGCATCAAATAGGCCACGTGAAAGGGGCCTGAGATTCAGCCAAAAAATGCACACAAGAAAAAACAAGCAGGTGCGCTTATCAACAGTTTAGTATAGCCCTCCAGCTGGCTATTGGTGATAATTAGACAAGTCTAAGGGTGCTGCTGCTCTCTACAGATCCTCTGGGTGGCAAGAATACGTCTAGACAAAACACAAAAGAAGAGCGCAAAACTGCCCTAGTGTAACTCGGCTTTAATAATATAGTAGCGTTAAGAACGCTATAATGGTCAATTGTAGCATTAGGATCTGCATGTCGAGTGTGGTGGGGGATAGCCTCGGATGTGCTGCCAGGATCTGGGCAACTTGGTTGAATGTCCACAGCTCCCCCTTCCCTGACGGGATCTTGAGGTGGTTTTAGGAGTGCAGCCACAGTGGAATCCTTATGCTGTACAGTATCTATCTTCACACAATGTGAGTTTGACCATTGTAGCATTTTTAACTTTTACCAGATTAAAGCCGAGTTACACTAGGGCGTGTTTTGCGCTCTTTTGTGTTTTGCCTTAGATTCGGCAGCTGAGGTGTGTATGGCACAGGAGTTCAGAGTTTGGGTTGGAGATGACTTTGGAAGAAGCCCAAACTCATTATTATTCACAATAAAGTAATAAAGTCAGCCTGGTGAAGTTGCCTAGAACAGTAAAGTAGCCTAGAGATCAACCTACTGTCTGCAAATAATCAAAAATATTTAGATGCAGCATTTCAGAATTGGCCAAAAAAAAATCACAAACCGTTTTACTCTAAACTAAACTAGGGGTGTCCAAACTGCAGCCCAAGACTGCTATGAATGCCGACCCAACACAAAATCGTAAACCTATTTAACCACTTCAGTAGCAGCCCCTTCCTGCTCAGGACAATTTTCAGCTTTCAGTGCTGTCGCACTTTGAATAACAATTGCGCGGTCATGCAACACTGCACCAAAACTAAATTTTAATAATTTTCTTCCCACAAATAGAACTTTCTTTTGGTGGTATTTGATCACCACTGGGGTTTTTATTATTTGCTAAACAAACTAAATACTGAAATTTTTTTAAGAAAAACGTTTTTCTTAGTTTCGGTTTAAAAAAATTTTCTCCTTCACTGGCGGCACTGATGAGTGGGCACTGATATATAGAATTGATGGGCACTGATAGGTGGCACTGATGGGCACTGATAGGCGGTACTGATTGGCATTGACAGGTGGCACTCATGGGCAGCACTGATGAGGTACTGATGAGGTTTTGACGGGTGTTACTGTAGGGCACTGGCAATGTGATGGGCACTGACTGGCACTGTGGTGAGCACTAATTGGCACTTTTTGTGACCTGACAGGCAGTCCTGAGGGGGCACTGACTGGCAGCTGATGGGCACCTTTTTGGCAGCTGGGGTGGCACATCTGATGGGGCTTTTCTGATGTGCTGATTATCAGCCCAGCCCCCCCCCCCCCCCCCCCCCCCCAGACAGGGAGAGCCACCGACCGGCTCCCCCTGGCAGCGCTGGTTCACGCGATGATCAGCTGTGATTGGTCATAGCTGATCACGTGGTAAGAAGCCTCTGTCAGAGGCTTCTCACCACGAACCGGAGATGTGGCGTGTCAGATTGATACTGCGCGCTGGCATGTTATCCTTCTGGACGTCATATGACGCCCAGTCAGGATAACAGAACCACTTCCTGGCCTTCATTCTGCTATAGGCCGGGCGGGAAGTGGTTAAAAATTTTAAAATACGCTTTACACGTATTGAACACATGTAGCTGAAGAAAATTTTCAGTGTCTCCTTTACTTGACTTTTACAAGTTTTATCTTTCCAAAGAAAAATATCCCACTCTTCTTCACAATCACGCCTTATTCATGTCATCAGTTTTCGGCAACACCTATATTTGTGAGCAACTATTTTCTAGGATGAAGCACACAAAGGGCAAAATAAGAACAAAAATATCTGATGAGCACCTTGAGAATTCATTAAGAATTGCTACTACAGCCATCAAACCAGATATTTATGCGAGTTTTTCGAAAACCGTGTCAAATATCGCACTAGTTTTGTGTTGCCCTTTTTCATTTTTTTTTTTGTAATATTTTTATTTTATAAAAAGTTAAAGTTGTATTACTCGGATAGGTACAGTACATTATCTATATTGGTGATCGGTAATGTGTGATCTGCCCGACCTTTTCTGCTTATCAGCTATTCTTACTGTTTGTGTATTTTATGTGGGGTCCAAGGCCATTCCTCTTCTTCCTCTTCTTCCAATGTGGCCCAGGAAGGTCAAATGGTTGGACACCCCTGCCCTAAGGCTCGGTTCACACTGGGGCGACTTGGGATCCGACTTGTACGCCCTCAAGTCGCCCCAAGTCGCCCCAGAAATAGTTTCAATGGGAGTTAACGCTAGTGTCTTAATAGACACTACTGAAGTCGCTCCGACTTCAGAGCGTACTCCCTGTACTACTTTGATCCGACTTGGTAGGCGACCTGTACCATAGAAATCAATGGAAGGCGCCTCCAAGTCGGATCTCTCTGTAAAGTCAAGCGACTTTGCAGGGAAAACCCCTCCCTCCCCCCCTCCCTCCCAGAGAGCTGATTGCCCCGTGATTGGCCACAGGCGAAGTCGCCTGTCATGGAGGCGACTTCAAGTCGCCTCGTAATTTGCCGAAGTCGCGCTGAAGCCGCGTTGAAGTCGCGGTACAAAGTCGCGCTAAAGTCGTGTTGCCCATGTGTGAACCGACCCTAAAGGTAATATATGAAAATATTCACAAAACACGATACATTCCCTTTCAAGACTGAAATCTGTTTTGGGTTGTATGTAAAACATCCGGTTTGCCATCTGTTGTTTATTAGCACACTAGGACCTATCTAGAAGGGACCATCGGTGTAACGTAGTAGACCACTTTTACGTTGTAACTTGAATGTGGGAACCTCTACTACAGGATTCCCTTTGGCCAGAAGCTTTTAAAGTAACATTTGACATGTGGCACTGCATTACATTATGCACTTTGATCTTGCGTGAAGTGAATGCCAGCCGCTCGCAAATCTTCAGCATTTCATTACAAGTAAGTTCATTTTGTGTTATGTGTAGCAGAGTGTTGGTGAACTGAAGGATATTACACATTTGTGGGCTGGTTCTTCTTTTCTTGTATGGTTATCTGTACAGTCTCTTTACATTAGCAGCCTTTCTGATATTATTTCTTTGGCACTTTCATAGGAAAAAAGATAGAAAATTAAAAATATATAACGTATATAACTGGGACACAAGCCATATTGTAATTTTAATGTTATTAAAATGAAATTTCCTTTTCAATCTGCAGTGCTATAATTTTCTGTAAATATGCAATATGGCTACCTGGAGGACTTCTGTATACATTTGGTGTACAGAACGTCCCCCATACACACATATACACACATACACACACACACATACACACACACACACACACACACACGCACACACACACTCTCACACACTATCTCACAAAAATGAGTACACCCCTCACATTTTTGTAAATATTTTATTCTATCTTTTCATATGACAACACTGAAGAAATGACACTTTTTGCTACAATGTAAAGTAGTGAGTGTACAGATTTTTTTTTTTTTTTTTTTTTTTTTTTTTTTATGATCACAAACAGACCAAATTGATTTTAGGACCACATCCCTAAGTTTAATGGCTGGAAAGAGAAGGAAATTGGGAATTTTTAGGTGCAAAGTAAATTGTCAAAATATAATGTATAAAAATGCTTTTATTTTCTATTTTGAAGAACAAAATAAAAAATGATTATTGATTTAAAATATAACAATGGCTGGTACAATTTCATTGAGACAGCAATATAAGGTAGACTTCCCAACCTGGTTCGCCCATATGTCTGGCTTCTTCAGGGGATGCTGTCCGGTTTGGGGGTACAAGCCTTCTATTGAAAGTCACAGAAACACACACATCTATATATATATATCTATATATCTCTCAACGCACAGCCATTAATGTCTAAACCGCTGGCAACAAAAGTGAGTACACCCCTAAGTGAAAATGTCCAAATTGGGCCTAAAGTGTCAATATTTTGTGTGGCCACCATTATTTTCCAGCACTGCCTTAACATTTTTGAACAAGCAGAGGAGTTCAAAGACCTGTCTATAGTGTTTGGTACAGGTACCTGGATCACAGACTGACTATACAAAACTAAAAAATCTTTTTGTTGGTTAGGGTGCCTCTATATATATATATATAGTTTTTTTTTTTTAAAGTGTATTTCTACCTTTCTAAACCAAACTGGGATAGCACCTACTTTATATTTGGTATATGTTCCCATTTACGCTATGTTCACACCTATGCGTTTTTGCAGGTCGTGTTTGCACGGGCATGGCAGCCCATTCAAATTAATAAGCTGCCATGTGTTTCCAAAAAAAAAAAGTAATGCAACCTCAGGGAAAAACGACCATGCGATTTTTCTCTGCGGTCCCCATGCATGCATACATTACATTCAGAATGAATGGCAGCCCTGTACGTTGCCAAAGAGCCATGCGTTTTCAGTTTTCACTGTGGGTGGTTGTGGGTGCGGGAATCCCTGCAATACTTGCAGACATGCGCAGAAATGAACCAAGCCTCAAATAACATACATTTTAAAAAATGTCAATTTGCTTCTTGCTGAAAAGTATAGTTGGCTTTTCATTCTCTGTAATAGTTGAGGGGGGAGGGGGGACTGTGGGAAGTTGAGTAACCAATTAATCCTGTCTGTACTGTGCAGATCTTATTATCAGTTGTAAACTAGAATTGAGGCTATAAAGTCCTATGTAAAAAAACTGCTCCAAATAATTAAAAAGGCAAGAATGTTTTTACATTTTTTGGTGTGCTGTGGGAATGGAAACACGAAATAAACATATAGTGGGGTTTTCTGAAATTTGACTGAAAAAGTGACTGAAGAAATGTGCTTTGAACTATGTGTATAGCTGTTTGCATGGAATTTCACTTTTAATTAGAATGTAGAGTTGTGTTGTGGCAGAATTAAGTGGTACACTTGAGGACAATTGGCAGCTTTAATAAAACGTGGTAGTTTTGGGAGTTATAGGATGTAGTGAAGTCACCAATTATTCCATAACAATTCTCTTCCAGGAGTCTATTAAAATGTATTCTCAGGATGTGGAACTGTGAAGTTACAAGTCCGATGAGTTGGCAGATTTCCAGGATTTAAGTGGTTGTAAGTGTAAAAATTATACGAAGACTTGAAGAGACTAGTCCTTTTTTTGTGGAATCTGATTAGATTCTACGTTGATCCCACCATGTTTACGGTTTTAAATAGGCATGTGCTGATACCAAGCAATTGAGTATCGGTACTCGTCCAAATGCTCCAGATAACAAAAACGATACTTTGCAGTGCGATTTGTGTCAATACAAAATAAATGGCTGCAAATCACACTGCAAAGAATTGCATGCAATTTGAACAGGAATGCAGTGCGATTTCCCCCCCCCCCCCCATGTATATGTGTGTGTGTGTGTGTGTATATATATATATATATATATATATATATATATATATATATATATATATATATATATATATATATATATATATATATGCTCTAAGGAGCAGGGCCCTCTGATTCCTACTGTATCAAAGTGTATTGTATTTGTACTGTCTACCCTCAAGTTGTAAAGCACTACGTAAACTGTTGGCGCTATATAAATCCTGTATAATAATTATATATATATGTGTGTGTATGTGTATAACTTCTCTGCAGGATGTGGAAATCTTGCAAAAAGACCTGAACAAATTAATGGGGTGGGCGACTACATGGCAAATGAGGTTCAATGTAGAAAAATGTAAAATAATGCATTTGGGTGGCAAAAATATGAATGCAATCTATACACTAGGGGGAGAACCTCTGGGGAATCTAGGATGGAAAAGGACCTGGGGGTCCTAGTGGATGATAGGCTCAGCAATGGCATGCAATGCCAAGCTGCTGCTAATAAAGCAAACAGAATATTGGCATGCATTAAAAGGGGGATCAACTGCAGAGATAAAACGATAATTCTCCCGCTCTACAAGACTCTGGTCCGGCCGCACCTGGAGTATGCTGTCCAGTTCTGGGCACCAGTCCTCAGGAGGGACGTACTGGAAATGGAGCGAGTACAAAGAAGGGCAACAAAGCTAATAAAGGGTCTGGAGGATCTTAGTTATGAGGAAAGGTTGCAAGCACTGAACTTATTCTCTCTGGAGAAGAGACGCTTGAGAGGGGATATGATTTCAATTTACAAATACTGTACTGGTGACCCCACAATAGGGATAAAACTTTTTCGCAGAAGAGAGTTTAATAAGACTCGTGGCCACTCATTACAATTAGAAGAAAAGAGGTTTAACCTTAAACTACGTAGAGGGTTCTTTACTGTAAGAGCGGCAAGGATGTGGAATTCCCTTCCACAGGCGGTGGTCTCAGCGGGGAGCATTGATAGCTTCAAGAAACTATTAGATAATCACCTGAATGACCGCAATATACAGGGATATGTAATGTAATACTGACACATAATCACACACATAGGTTGGACTTGATGGACTTGTGTCTTTTTTCAACCTCACCTACTATGTAACTATGTAACTATGTAATCTCTCTCATTCATTCATACATACATACATACACGTATGTGTATACATACATTAAAGCGCCATATTGTCAGGTTAACAATGTTAGAACTCGCAGTACATATCTGGTAGCAAATTACGGCGGCTGGAGGAGTTGTAGAGGAGGTCCATCACTTCTGCCCTATACTCTCAGGGTCCTGGAACTTCTCCAGCCCTGTATGCGCTTCCAGTGGCCCTAATTTGCATCAAGTTTTTTTGTATTGACGCAAATCGCACCGCAACGTATCAGTACTCAGTATCAGAGTACTTGGCCAAAAGTAACGTTACTGGTACTTGACGATTTTAAAAAAGGTATAGTAGGAAACCTAGTTTTAAATAATAAGAATAGTTAGAGACCTGGAATCCTAGGGTTCACTATAAGCAACAAGACAGACTCCTTCATTCCTTGAGTAGTAATGGACTTCTTCCTTTTGCAGTTACTGTTTTTTCAGTTACCCTTTCTTTCAGATGATATGGTAACTGGCTTTTAAATACAGACATTGAGACCTAAGTGAAATGGACACACCTGTACATCAGCCATAAGTCTGCCAAGAACAAGAACAAAGAAATTTATAGAAAAGGACATTCCTTGAGTGAACGGCTCACACCGGACAAAAACACTTTTTTTTCCTACCCCCCCCAGCCTATATTATATGTCTACCCCTTCCCCATTTGCTATGTGAAGTGAGATGTACTCAACTCAGTCCCTCATCTATGTCCAATGCCACCACTGTTTCCAGTTGGTGAGGGCTGCTGATCCAGCGATGCTCCCCTGAAATTGCTGGTCCCATGCTGCCCCCCTTAAAATCCTTTGTCCACTTCTGGATCCTAAGAGAACCCTGTTACAGTTCATCCATTAGGGAGTGTTCACCTCAGGCAGGCACTGACATGGACACCCGAGGAGGAAACCAAACGGAAGAAGAGAAAACTCCGGGTCGGATCAACATGTGACTGCGTCTACAGATAAGTAAAAAGAGCAGTTAGATAGGGCTATGGGTTTTTTCTAATGTTGTTGTGATTACGGTAGTTATCCCAAGGTGGGCCTTTGATAGATGGCTAAGACAGAGTGAACTGAACATTTTGGGCTACAGCATGTAGAACAGCCTTTCTCAACCTTTTCAACACAAAGGAACCCTTGAAATAACTTTCTGGTCTCAGGGAACCCCTACTAAAAATGAGTATCTACAACTCATGATACATGATGGACCGTGGGAAGAATTCTCCTTACACTTGTGATCATTGTGAAGAATTGCCCCCTACAGATAGCTAAAAAGATCAGTGATGTCTGTGGGGACTTATCTGAGAGGCAGATATTGCTCATTATTCAAGGAACCCCAAGCAACCTCTGGAGGAACCCTGGATGAGAAACTCTGATGTAGACAGTCCATATGTTTTTTTTTTTTTTTTACTTTTTGTTTAGAATAGAACATCTTAGAAATTTGTCAGTGCCAACATGTTACTGACCTGAGATGATAAAAAGGACGCAGTGGTCACTCTGCCTTTCAAATGTTTTAGTAGATTGTTTGAAGCTAAAATTTAGATATAGCAATTTTTACATAGTTGCGTTGGTCCATTTCCAATCTTAAGTATGCATGTGTCATGCCAGTGGGATCCCTGTAGACACTAATGAAGCATCGGTGCGTACAAGAACATGTACCGTCATTTACCTACCTGTACGTGGCACATGTGGCTCCCCAGGCAATCCCTGAGAAATTACACTGGGGATGGGAATATGCCTGTAAAAGCTCTGTGTGCATGAAACCTAAATGTAATACAAGGCTGGGAGTTTATTGGCTAGATTGTCCCCAAATTGCCTCACTGTCTACTTCATTCATAGACCTATTGCCCGGACAAATGTCTTACTGTTCCCTACATAAAACAGCATTTTCTATATTCTGCTAAGTTTATCCACAATTTTCTAAAAACAACTATCTGATAATCTAGAATAGTGTTTCTTTGTTCCCTGAACTTTAGCACTACTTTTTTATTTTTTTAATTGTTGGCTGAAAAAACATCCTTGTGATTCTTACTCACTCAGGCATGTGAATCAGCAGAGTCTCTTATCAGTTCCTCATGTAAATTCTTCCTTAGAGTTTTCCCAATTAGGCTGATCTAAGACTAGCCATACACATGTAAATTTACCTTATTCAGCCCACAGGGATTCCCCCATCCACCTTAACAGCATGGATTGGGGAATCTCCACTGCTGGCTGTTGTATTTAGGCAACCATGGCATCCTTGGCTGCCTGAACATCCGAAATGTAACTGTAGCTGTTTGGATGCAGTCAGTGTTAGACCAATAATTTTCTGCTCTGAGGGGCAGAGCGAAATGCATTGGGGTTGTGGCCTGATTGGAGTCCAGGCTGAGGTTGCCATTTATACGCCCAGTATGGGGACAACATGAATATGCGGCTTCAGGGAGTCTTTTCTTTACTGGCAGCATTCCTGCTGGTCCCTGGAACTTCTTATCTCAGTCTTCCTTCCGGGTTCCGTCCTGTTCAGCCACTTGAATGACCAGGCCGTGATGTCATCCCTTTCGCTCATCCACACCGGAGTCACATCATCATGATGGTATTGTAAATGTACACTGAGCTGAGCATGCACGGCTCAGCTCAGGTTACAGCGGAAAGGCAGTGAGAAGCATTAGACAAGATGTGGCTTCCTTTGTCATAAAGACCTGTCAGTGATTTAGTTAGTTATTTTATATGATTTCTTTTTTTGTGATTTTTAATTTTGCTTAAAGTAGAATTATAGGCAGAACCCCTTTTTTTTTTTTTTTTCATTTTGGATAAAGGGAAGGTTGGAACCCGTCAGATTTTTTTTTTTTTTCCGCCGACTGTCCCATTGCGGATATTTCCCTTTACTACCTGTTAGAGCTGCACGATTCTGGCTAAAATGAGAATCACGATTTTTTGCTTAGAAGATAGATCACGATTTTCTTGCGGCGTAACATCTTTCACATTAACCACTTAACAACTGGCCCATAGCCGAATGACGGCTACAGGGCGGTTGCGTAACTCTGGGAGGGCGTACAGTGACGTCCTCCCAGAATCCCGCTCTTGCGTGCCCCCTAAGGCGGACACCCGAACACATCCGTGACTGCCGGGTCCAGAGCATCACAGATCACAGTAAACGGCCGCTGATTGTGGCCGTTTACCATGTGATCGCTCCGTCAAATGACGGAGCAATCACATGTAAACAAACCAGCGTGATATCCGGTTCCTCTTTCCCCTCTCCATCCAGTGTGAGTGGAGAGGGAAGAGATCGGTGGCAGCAGCGCTGTGGGCTGGATGTGTAGTGCCCACAGCGCTGCTCAGTGACAAATCCATCCATCCATCCATCCATCCATTCTCAGCCATGCATATCCATCCATCCATTCTCAGCCATGCATACCCATCCATCCATACTCAGCCATGCATACCCATCCATACTCTACATACCCATCCATCCATACTCTGCATATCCATACTCGGCATACCCATCCATACATACTCTGTATACCCATCCATCCATACCCTGCATACCCATCCATCCATACTCTGCATACCCATCCATCCATACTCTGCATACCCATCCATCCATACTCTGCATACTCTGCATACCCATCCATCCATACTCTGCATGTCCATACTCGGCATACCCATCCATCCATACCCTGCATACCCATCCATCCATACCTTGCATACCCATCCATCCATACCCTTCATACCCATCCATCCATACTTTGCATACTCTTCCATCCATACGTGTTAGTTTCTCAAGAAATGAGATAGACCGTCAGTAGTGTGGACTCTATAACTTTCACAAAGACCAAATAATATACACTGATTTGGGTTATTTTTACCAAAGATATGTAGCCGTATAAATTTTGGCCAAAATATATGAAGAAAAATTACTAATTTGCAAAATTTTATAACAGAAACTGAGAAAAATGCATTTTTTTGACAGAATTTTCACTTTTTTTTTTCTTTTATAGTGCAAAAAATAAAAAACTCAGTGGTGATTTAATACCACCAAAAGAAAGCTCTATTTGTGTGAAAAAAGGACAAAAATGTCATATATGTACAGTGTTGCATGACTAAGTAATTGTCATTCAAAATGTGAGAGCACCGAAAGCTGAAAATTGGTCTGGTTAGGAAGGGGGTTTAAGTGCCCAGTGGTTAAACAAAAAATTTGGGCTAACTTTACTGTTTAGTTTTTTTTTAATTAATTGAAGTGTATTTTTTACCCAAAAATTCAGTTTGAAAGACCACTGTGCAAATACAGTGTGACATAAAATGTTGCAACAATTGCCATTTTATTCCCTAGCGTCTCTGCTAAAAAAAAATTATTTATAATGTTTGGGGGTTCCAAGTAATTTTAGAGCAAAACATATTGATTTTAACATTGTAAGAAAGAAACAAGTGTCAGAAAAAGGTTTAGACTTTTAAGTGGTTAAACTTCCTGCATTAACACACACAAGTTTATCCCTTTGATCTAAGAAGGAAGAGTTACAATGTTTCTAGTTATCTACTAGCACAATGTTGTTAAAAACTTGGCAGACTGCCCTTTTTTTTTTTTTTTTTTGACAGCTGAGTGAGCAGAGAAGTCTCTACACTTGTTACATGACAGAATTGGGAAACTCTGCAATGGAGATCATGAGGGGGGTTGAATCGAGATCACAATTTTTTTAATGATTAATTGTGCAGCTCTACTACCTGTCCCAAAGCCCAACAGGAAGTGAGAAGAAATCCATACAAATTAAGGGAATCTCTTTGCTACCCAAAGTTCACCAGAACTAGTGTTTCCATTGGAAGATTTTCCCTCCTTTTTATTTTATTTATTTATTTATTTATTTATTTATTTTTTTACTTCTTTGAGGACAACCCAAAATTTGGGAATTTTCATTTACTCTCACTTTCAATGATAATAGTAAACAGGACAAAGGAGGGGGTGAATCTCCCTAATGGGGGGCAGAGACAGCAATAAAAATTTGATAGGCGTTCTTATCCCTCTCCCCGCTATCCAAAACTTAAAAAAAAGTTTTGCCTTTAGGTATACTTTACGGTGCAGACAGATGCTTCCATTTTTTTTCTTTCTGAGTACCAAGGGCCCCCCCAAGGCAGAAGGCTCCCCAAAGTGAAAGCTGTACCATCCCACAGTGCTTACAGACTGAGCCTCTCCAAGGGCCCTTTCACATTTCTTTGTATATAGTAACATCTTTGACTGCCATTGCTACATGCATTTTTGTGTATTCTATAGGTGATTGTATGCCCATTGTATAAATGTGTTTTTTTTTTTTTTTTTTTTTTTTTTTTTTTTCAGTTTTGAATATAGAGCTGGGACAGGTTCTAGACCTTCCTTTTTTCTTCTTTTTTTTTTTTTTTTTATTACCATTTGTTTTGCCCACAGGGAGATTCTCTTTGACCTTCTATACTATGTGAAATATGTAAAAATATCCAGGAAGTAGGAGGAAATCCCCATCCTTGATAGTTGTCACTAGAAGAAGTGTCCATATTGAATGTTCTCCTCTTCAGTGACCACTGTAACATTTTGGATTTTCCAGCAATGGACAATAGGGGACAAGTAAGGTAGGATGCCTCAAAGGGGACACACACAACAAAGCGTTTTTGTTTTACTTGGATCCAAAATAAAAAAGTTCCCAAACGACTTTAGTAGCTCTATGCCAGTCAGGAAATGCGCAATTTGTTTTGACTGGGTAATTATTTGTAATCTAAGGCTGATCCTAACACACGTGGGTATCCGTTTAGCTAATAAGTTGTTGGCAAATATGTACAAATGTTCTGTATCTCATTTCAACGCTGGTTATTTTAACAGCAAACACTGACATTGGGGATTATTTATCTCCTTGAAGAGTGAGCACTAAAGGAGAGCAGTCGATTGACAGTAAATTATATGGTTCACTAATACTCTGTCACTTACCACCTGTAATTTTCTTAAAGTAAACCTGTATTACACTTGTGCATTTCAAACTGAGCATAGGATGGAAAAAAAATACAGCGGAGCTTGCCTTAAAGCCAAACTCCAGCCTAGTAACTAGTTGTCATTCATACTTCCTGTCCCTATACACGTTACACGTGTGCCTTTTTTTTTTTTTTTTTTATTATTTATTTATTTTTATTTTTTTAAATGAGTGTTTTTCTGAGAAAATTACCTTGTAAGTCTAATGTCCTCACTTCTGTTCATAAACTGCAGCTATACCTGGGAACCCGTAGATGTTTTCCTTCTGAGTTAGCTTGGTTGCTGTACTATTCCCATTATGCCGTAGGGTTTTTATCTACATTCTATACTGCACACCACTTTGTATTTCACATCACTCTACTGTACATACTGTTCTGTACTGATTACTGTATTTTTCATACAACTGTCCCACTCCTCACACAGTAGAGCTGCACGATTATTTGTTTAAAAAAAAAATCACAATCTTGATTCAACCCCCCCCTCACGATCTCTATGCAGCATTTACACGATTCATTCATGTAAGTGCAGAGACGTTCTCTACTCACTCAGAGCTGTCAAAAAAAATGTATCAATGTTTATCAACATGGTCAGCATTGGAAGATAAGTATAAACAAAGTATCTTTATTTCTTTTAGATAAAAGGGATGAACTTTGGTCTGTAAATGAGGTCAGTTTACCACTTAAAGACTAAGGGCTCTTTCACACGGGGCGGATCAGTGATGATCCGTCCCATGAACACCCGCTTGCTCAGCGGGGATCGCTCCGCCGATCCCCGCTGAGCAGGAAGATGACAGGTCCGTCGCTGCACACTGTGCAGCGACGGACCTGTCAGAGCACCGCTCTCCCCTATGGGGGATCGGATGATGACGGACTGTAGAGTCCGTTGTCATCCGATCCGAAAATGGATGGAAAAGTAGGGTTTTCCTCCGTTACACTTTTTCGGATCGGAGCGGGTCGGATGTCAGCGGACGTTCATCCGCTGAAATCCGCTATTCCATAGGGATACATGTATGTCCGTTTTTCATCCGAAAACGGAAGGATGAAAAACGGACATACGGATCGTCCATGTGAAAGAGCCCTAAGGCTTTATTCACACCAGGCGGATCCGCTGCCACGGAGCCCCCCAGAGTCTGCCAGCTCAGCGGGAGATCTCTCCGTTGATCTCTGCTGAGCCAGGGGATGACAGGTCTCTCTCTGCTCACTGAGCGGAGAGGGGCTTGTCGAGCGCCGCTGCTTGCTATGAAGAGATCGGATGAAAACTGACAGCAAGTCCGTTTTCATCAGTTCTCTCCTGATCCGATCCGCCAGCGACGGATGTGAACATAGGGCCATCCGTCTGATTTTAGCGGATCGGACCGGGTCAGATGTCAGCGTACATGTCACCGCTGACATCCGTCGCTCCACAGACTAGCATGGAGCACCCGTTCAGGTCCGTTGACAAAACTGACAGGCAGATCTGAACGGTCCGACGGTGTGAAAAGGGCCTAAACCTTTTTCTGACACTTGTTGCTTACAAGTTAAAATCAGAATTTTCTGATAGAAAATTACTTGGAAAATATAGATAGGTGGATAGACTATATTTAACAGAGACCTCAGAGAATAAAATGGTGGTTGTTGCAATATTTTATGTCACACTTTATTTGCACAGCGGTCTTTCAAATGCATTTTTTGCAGAAAAGATGCAATTCAATTAATTAATTAAAAAACTAAACTGTAAAGTTAGCCCAATTTTCTGTATAATGTGAAAGATGATGTTACACCGCGAGAATTAAATGATCTTTAGTCTAAGCAAAAAAAATTGTGATTCTCATGTTAGCCAGAATCGTGCAGCTCTAACACACAGCTGTATGTTCTGTACACCACACCACTCTACACACTGCGTTGGACATGTTATACTCGACACCATTCCAGTCTCTGATGTCTTCTGAGCTGTACACACTTCTACTCTTACACAGTACGTTAGGTACTCCATACTACCATTACACTTTGTTCTGCTATATATTCTGTACTGCACACATTTGACCTGCAGTTAGACTGTGCTGTCGTTCTTGGCTAAATGCCAACTGTCCAGAGTTGTGTGTAGTGCCATAGCCCAAACGCCATACATATTTGGAAGGTATTAGAACCCACGTGTATATAAATATTGGGTACATTTTATTTTGCTTTCTGATCATGCGGTTATATTAGTAGTTGAATTAGTGCATCATAAATAAGACAAAATTTAAAATGATCAGAATGTAAAAAAAGTGGCGGTACTTGGCGCGGCTGCTTGGAAGAAATGTGCATGGTCACGGTGTTCCTGGCTGTCGTAGAACTAGAAGAGACATTAGCTGCGTTCTTTGTGGCTATAATTGGTTCACATTCACTATTCTCTCACTGTCGTGGCTCTGTGCTTCAATCCCTAAGCTGCTTATTCAGCTGAAATGCCCGGAAGATTACACTGACTTGCTCCATGTGGTGAGCGGTGTTTGAGACGTATTCCATACAGATCATAGTAATTAGAATAACGTAGCCGAGGTTATCCTAGGTCACAGCCGGGGCATATCAGCTTTGTCTGGTATTCCTTATATCGTGCATGCATTTAATGAAGGCTGAAGTGAATTTCCCTATTGGCAAAGGTCTAAGTACAGCGAGTGCCCGGGCACACCTGGTTGCCAGCTGCAGTGGCTGAAATTCTGATGTTGACCTAAAACGACAAGTGAGTGCATAGAGTGCAGTGGCTGCTTATTATTATGTTGGGTAACTTTCCGTTACCTGTCCGGGAGTTTTATAGTACTGCAGCAGAAATGGGATAACTAAAGACTGTCCCTGCTCCCATTTCATTTGACATCCTGGAGCATTTGCAGCTTTGCACTTTCCCACAGCCATGGCCCCCTGTTTTCCTGCTGTATACAAATCCATTGTAAACACTAAATGCATTGCTTTCTATTTAAACATATCTAGCTGATGCATTTTAATTTTTATTGCTTAATCTATTTATTTGTTTTCCTGCTGACCATAAAATGGCTTTTATAGATGAAGCTTACAGTATGTTTACATAATGGATTAAGTTAAAGCCAGATGTACAAGTCACGGAAAAGTAACTTAAAACCATGTTAGCAGTTTTCCAAATGAGTCTACGTGAGACTTTCATTGTTTATAATAATGGATTGGGCAGTCGCAATTCATGTCCTTCATTACGTTCCAGGACCTATCTTAGAGCTTACTATGTGTTAACTGGTGACCCGGTGACCCGTGGGATAGCGTGTGTCCTAAGTTTCCTCTATTAAATGTCTTGTTCAGCATTCTAAGGTTTTACTGCAGTTGTAAACAGAGTATGTGAATCTGGATCAGCTGCTTATAGTTACATTATTTTCAGTAGCTGCAGACTGGGTTGTGCTGTATATGATGCCCTGAAGGAAATGTACAGAGAAATATGAGCTGCCATTGCTGACTTCTCTACACACGAAAACGCCATTCCCTTGGCTGTCATGCTGATCAAGTGGCTTCAATACGTCTTGAGTCACTGACCAAGAACAAGTATGCCAGTCCTTTTTGTTTTGTTTTTTAAAGCAGACCTATAGACTATTTATAGCTAAATCCACCAACCCCAACACTCAACCCCCATTTAATAAATTTGATTAAAAAGTAATAATTCTGCAGAACGCTGCTTCATTGTAACTGGTCACTTACTGAGGAGGAATCGGAGTTTAGGCATAGTCACTGAATGACCAGCTTTCCATGAATGTCTGTTCTGTAATACCCTGTTTCCCCGAAAATAAGACCTAGCGTGATTGTCGGTGATGGCTGCAATATAAGCCCTACCCCCCAAATAAGCCCTAGTTAAAGTCCTTGTAGGTCTTATTTTCAGGGTAGGGCTTATTTTCGGGGAAACAGGGTAGGGCTTATTTGGGGGGTAGGGCTTATATTGCAGCCATCACCGACAATCACGCTAGGTCTTATTTTCGGGGAAACAGGGTAGCTGAGAGGGGCATTTTGTCATGTGACTGGCCACTATGTGTGTTTTTGACATGACAGATGGGTATTATGTAAGTATTTTAGTCACTATGGACTGAAAAGGCCAGGGATCTGATGCAAAACTTAACGGGGGACTATTATTAAAACTGGAGAGTGCAACATCCTGGTGCAGCTGTTCATAGAAACTAATCAGCTTCCAGGTTTCTTTTGTCAAAGCTTCCACGGGGTCTCGGTTCTTGATTGGATCGATTGTTAGCAGCGCAGCCATTGGCCCCCGCTGCTGTCAATCAAATCCAAGGATGCGGGCTCCGGGGCCGAGTCCGGCATTCGTATCTATGTACACAAATGCTGGACTCAGGCAAGGTACCCCCTGCTCCTAGGGGGTTTTCTGATGCGGGGAGGAACTGCGAGAGCAGCCGGGGGACCCCAGAAGACGAGGTTTGGGGCCACTCTGTGCAAAACGAGCTGAACAGTGGAGGCAAGTATGAGTTTGTTGTTTTAAAAAAAAAAAAAAAAATTGAGCCTTTACAATCACTTTAATTAAACAAGCTGAAGTTAGAAGCTAATTGGCTACCATACACAGCTGCACCAGATTCTGAGTGTTCCACTTTTAGTAAATCTCCGCGAATGTGTCTTTAATACTTCAGCAGTAAATGTTGGTCATTACTTTGGCTCCTGCTCATGGCCAGTCATAGACCTTAAGCTTGGGTTCACAATAGCATGATCCCAGAGATACCCGCATCGCATATACCGATCACATGCGATCTCAGCCATACATTTGTATGGCTGAACTCGCATTGGATTCGCACAGAAAATAGTGCAGGGACTTGTTTTTCCCCGCACTAGAATCGGATTGCATGGGTGTTCTCACCTATGCCTGTGCCGATTCCTGTGCGAGTTCACAGTTCCCACTGCGATCTATGAACTAAACTGGGGGTGTCATTTTCGTATTCAAAGTTTTTTATTGAAAAGCAGACATGAATTACAACAGGCAATATTTATATGACATGTAGTAGTAAGAATTATACAGGCTTCTGTTCTACGACATGTGTATTACAGTAGGTAACAAATACATATCAGAAATAAAATGTCCAGAGGATATTCCTCGCAGAGATATCTTTGGCCGTAACATATCTGTTTCTATTAATAACTAGAGGGGTATTGGAAGAATAACAAAAAAAAAAAAAAGATTTAAAGTTTTATTTGTTTGCTCGAGATGAGCATCTGCGAGTATATGCTTATTCAAAATCTGGCAGTTGTTTCGTAAGTTGTAGAAAACATTACCAGTGATGTATCCGGAGGAGAAATATAAAGAAGAAAATGTAGAGTGAGAATAGTGACAGAGATAGGATAGTTAGAGAGAGATTAGGAATAAGGAGTGGAAGAGGGAGGGGTGGCCGGGGGGGCCGCACAGACCAAAGAAGCATCATTAAGTCTGTCTAATGTTGTTGTGACCTATCTATGGTTCAAGGAGTTGTTTGTCGAAGTCCGGGGGTAGGAAGTGTTCGGCCCAGGAGCTCCAGATTTTAAGATGTTGGGGGATTTTATCGAGGATTGTTGCTTCTATTTTACTGTGGATCATGGCTTGTGTGACCCTGTTGGTGACTTCGGCTAGGGCGAGTTTTGGGGTTTTCCAGGCCCTGGCAATCGTTTGTTTGGCTGCCGTCGTGAGCTGAAGGAGAAGACGGGTCTGGGATCTGGTGAGATCCGAGGGGATAAGATTCAGCAATGCAAGAGCCGGATCAGGGTCAATTGGATGTTGAAATAAGGTGGAAGCCATACGGAATATTGCAGCCCAAAATTCCTGTACTATTGGGCATGTCCACCATATGTGTACATGGGTACCCCTTTCGTTACAGCCACGGAAACAGGTATCAGGATAGCTTGGAAGAAATCTGGAGATCCTGGCCGGGACCAAGTACCATCTCATGAGTACTTTGTAGTTCGCTTCTTGAGCTATTATGTTGTGGGATGATATTTTCGTATTGGACCAGATATCAGACCAGTCCTCTGGATTAAGATCTAATGAGAGGTCTGTGGACCACTTTACAGCGTAAGAGGGAAGGTTGGTTGGGGGAGAGGTCAGGTAAGTATATAGGAGGGAAATCAGTCCCGGAGCATGAGGGTCAGAGTTGCAGATTCCTTCAAAAACAGACAGATCATCTAGTGAAGTATGTGTGCCTATAGTTGTACGAATAAAGTGGGTTATCTGTAAATATCTAAATATTTCTGTAGGGGGAATGTCAGCATTGTTTTGTAGCGAGGTAAATGTCTTAATGGTAGATCCAGTGGTAAGATCGCACACACGATATAGTCCCGCCCTAAGCCAGATTTGAAACGATCTTGGATTGGTTTGGGCCGGATAAAATTTTGGGTGGTCTAGGAACGAGAGTAACGGGGAGTGAGCGGATTGTAATTTAAATGGACCTCGGAGTTTGTCCCACAATTTAAGAGAGTGTCCTGTAATGGGGTTACTGACTGGGCCTCGCGTTGAAGGGGGCAGCCATAATATGTTAAACACTTTAAGGGGGTGAAGGTCAATGGCTTCCAAACTAACCCAGAGTGGAGTTTCACTTTTTGCATGATATAGAGTTATCTGGGCTAGCTGAGCTGCATGATAGTATCTCAAAAAGTTAGGTAGACCCAACCCTCCCTTGAGTTTACTACGAAGTAGTATAGCTTTAGCTACTCTAGGTCTAGTAGAGCCCCAGATATATTTGGACACTTTTGTCTGAATGATGCGGTGGTAGTATGAGGGAATAGGAATCGGGAGGACTCTATATAAATAAAGTAGTTTTGGTAGCATAGACATTTTTACAGCCGCAATCCGGCCTAACCATGAGATACATAGTGGGCGCCAAGATTCTAGTAAACTGGTTATGTGTTTTAACATAGGGAGGTAGTTGGCTCGGAACAGGTGGTTTGGGTCGCTAGCTAGCTTGATACCAAGGTAGGCAATTGTGGTCGTTGACCAGGTGAAAGGGAAGAGTTCTCGTAAATGTTCTAATTCTGAATGCGGTAGGGACACGTTGAGGGCCTTAGATTTAGATTGATTGACTTCCAATCCAGATATTAGCGCAAATTTATCTAGAAGGTGAATTAGATTCGGAAGTGTGGTTCGTGGGGATGTGACAAATAATAGTGCATCGTCGGCAAATAGGCATAATTTATGTGATGTAGAGGCTACCTCTAAGCCTTTAATATTTGGGTTTGCTCTAAGAAGAGCTGCTAGTGGTTCGATCGCTAATGCGAACACTAGAGGGGAGAGGGGGCACCCTTGTCTTGTGCCTCGTTGTATTTGAAAGTAGTCCGAACGGTATCCTGAATATTTAACATATGCTCGTGGTTGGTTGTAAAGGGAGTCTACCCATTGTAAAAAGTTAGGGCCAAATCCCCATCTTTGTAGTATATAGTGGAGGTAAGGCCAAGAAACAGTGTCGAATGCCTTACGAATGTCAAGAGAGAGGAGATGCATAGGGATTTGGCGTGTTCGAGCTAGGTGTTGGAGCAGGATGACACGACGGATATTATCACTGGCCTGACGTTTTGGAATGAAGCCTACTTGGTCTTTGTGTATAAGGCCACCTATAATTGGGTTGAGGCGTAATGCCATAATTTTGGCTAGAATCTTTATGTCTAGATTAAGTAGGGATATAGGCCTATAATTTGACCACAGAGAATTGTCTGAGTTAGGCTTAGGTATCATAGAGATAATGGCTGTCAACGTGTCCCGACCAAAGGAGTGTTGTTTAAGGAGAGCGTTAAAAGTGTTAGTGAGAAGGGGGGCTAGAATGGGAGCAAATTTTTTAAAATATGAAGCAGAAAGACCGTCGGGGCCCGGTCTTTTGTGTGGTTTAAGAGACTTTATAGCAATAAGAACTTCTTCGGACGTGATGGGACATTCCATAGACTCTTTATTGGCCTCCGACAACCTCGGGAATGTAATGTTTTGAAACAATACCTCAGCTTGTGTCGCCGAGAAGGTACGTGTTGGGGTGTATAGTTCAGCTAGCTTTCTGCGGAATTCAGAAAGCACCTTCACTGGATTGCTCGTGAAGTTATCTTTGGCCAATTTGAGCCTGATGGGATTGTGTATTCTTTCCGGTTGACGTAGTCTCAATGCGAGGAAAGTATCTGGCTTGTTGGCTTTATTATAGATTGTGTGGTTGGATCTGCGAATGGCTTTGTCTGCTGATTCTGCCAAGAGCAGGTCCAACTCTGTTTTCGTCCTTTCTAACAGAATTCTGTGAGGTTCAGTTGGAGTGGATTGGAATTGGAGGAAGAGGCGGTGAAAATCCGCCTCCATTTGCTGAATTCTAAGTTTTTTATCTCTTTTGAGGTGAGTAGATACAGATATGCAGGTCCCTCTAATTACGGGTTTGTGTGCCTCCCATAATAGGACTGGTGAGATATCAGGAGTGGAATTATGTTTTATGTATTCTTTAAGAGCCAGTTCTATATCGAAACAGTATGATTGGTTAGTTAAGTATGCCTCATTTATACACCATGTACGGTCTCTAGACTGAGGGATCAGGGCAGAGACAGTTGTGATCACTGCACAGTGGTCTGACCAAGTAATTGGAATAATGCTTGAGTGGAGTAGGGTTGGTGAGGATGCAACAGGTATAAAAATATGATCGATCCTTGAAAAGGATTTGTGTGGGTATGAATAAAAAGTAAAGTTTTTCTTGGCTGGGTTACATTCTCTCCATGTGTCTAATAAAGAGGCTTGCTGGAATATTTTGCGAAATAATATAGAAGGGGAATATTGTTCAGGGGTATAAGGAGATTTGTCAAGGTGTGGATGTAGCACTTGATTGGAATCACCGCATATAAAAAGGGAGCCCTTGCAATGTGTTCGTATTACTTGTAGGAGATGTTTGAAGAAGGGATTAGGATTGTTATTGGGGGCATAGTAAGAGACTATAGTGGACATCACGTCTTGTAAATGACCAACTAAAATAATATAGCGACCTTCAGGGTCTTTAATTTCTTTTGTTAGGGTGAATGGGAGGGTGCGGTGAAATGCAATGAGGACGCCACGTTGTTTAGTGGCAGCCGAGGCGGAGAACACTTGGGGATATTTAGAACTGAAGTATTTAGGGGTTGCCTGGATTGTAAAGTGTGTTTCCTGTAGGGCTACTACGCTGGCTTTCAGGTGTGCGAAGGTGCGAAAGGCCTTAACCCTTTTATTTGGGGAGTTGAGTCCCTTAACATTAAGGGAGAGTATGTTCAGAGGGGCCATTGATGTGGGTAGGGAAAAATACTAAGGGTAGATGTCTGAGGATCATGCGGCCCACCCGACCTAGTAGAGAATGGGGAAGGGAATGGAAAAAAAAGGTGTGAGGAAAAGAAAAAGGAGAGGAGAGAGGATAGAGCATGTTTTTTGTAAAGAAAGTAAGGAAGTGTAATAACACTTGGTGCGTTGGACATGTTAGCCCAACAGGTAGATGCCCATACTTCCAGACCAGCCAGCTGGCGAGGGAGCATGTGCATCCTATAGGGGGGTGCAGTGACAATTCCCCGCCGCAGGTCGGGAAAAGTTAAGGAACTGTAGTGCTCAAACAATACAAACAGTATACACTAAGACCGTGTTATTGTATTTAGTTGTGAGGTATCGGCAATAACCCCACTTTGGTGAGAAAGGTTTCAGTGCCAAACAAGTGGTACATCTGAATTCAGAATCACCAGAGGGGATGAGGGGATCTAAAAGTAATTGAAATCAACTTAACTATGCCTATATAAGTTGTATAGTTAGCATCTTTGAAATCTTAGGTTAAACAAGCAAGATTAAACCAAACAAAGCAAAAAGAAAATAAAAAAGAAAACAGAGTATTCAGAACATTTACACCCTATAGTGGGAATAGGGGGATCATATATGTTGAGTCCCATAACAGTGAGAAATCTTACCAGGACACAAACGTCTGAGTCTCGGTGGTGTAAAATAATAAAAAGAATAGAAAAAATAAAAAGAAAAAAATATATAAAAGAAAAGAGAAAAAAAAAAAAAAAAAGAGAAAAATTTTTTCACAACTATCTCAGTTCATTGAGACATCAACCGTGAAACCAGGAGTTCTCCTGAAGTGTTGAATAAGAGTAATGGATGTTAGGTTCTTCAGCGAGACGTGTGTGCTTTAGGATCAAAAAGGCTTGCTTGACGAGACGGTGTTCCTTTTCGGATCGAGGAAGGACCAGCTTGGTTCCGTTTAGGAGTGGCGGTGTAAGGGTAGGGTGCAGAGCGGGCTGGAGTACGTGGTAGTGCAGTTTCGGATTGATGAACAGAGGGCGACAGGTGTAGTGATTCAAGAAGACGCTGCAGTGCTTCTGGGGATGTGGAGGAGTGTTGCTGCCCCTGGTACGTGAACTGAAGAGAAAAGGGGAAACGCCAGGTATACTTTATCTGATGCTGTATCAGGATTTGTAATTGCGGCTTCATGGCTCGCCGTTTAGCAATGGTAAGGGGTGCCAGGTCAGAAAAAAGTTGGTAGTTGTGGTCTTGGAACTGGAGAGCGTCTTTATTCCGGGCTGCTGCGAGTAGTTGTTCTTTAGTGCGGAAAAAGTGCAGCTTAATTATTATGTCCCGTGGAGGGCCGTCTTGTTGGCGACGGGTAAGCGCCCTGTGAATTCTGTCAAATTCCAGGCGTTCAATGGGTATGGAAGGACAAAGTTCCTGGAAAAGGGCTGTAGTGAAGGATTGTATATCCTCAACCACTTCTGGGATACCCCGGAGGCGTAAATTTGACCTGCGAGATCTGTTCTCGGCGTCCTCTAAACGTGAGAGCAATGTAGCATTTTCCTCACGGAGGGCTGCCTGTTCCTGAGCATGTTCTTGTATAGTGAGTTCTATATCATCTACTCTGGTTTCCAGGTCTGCTGTGCGCTGGCCTAGTTCTCGTATCTCCCGTGACAGTCTATTTGTTATTTGGTCAGATGTGGCTTTCAGAGCCTTGTTTAACATCTTCTCCATGTGTTTTAGAAAATCAGGCTGTGACATACCTTGTTGTGCAGGGATAGGAGAACCGCTGTATATAGAGTCTGCAGCATCATCCTCCTCACTGTCTGCCTGCTCCGTTCTGGCTGGAGATGCAGTTTGCTGTTTGGAGAGAGCTTTCGCCGCCATCTTGGATGAGGCGCGGGCTAAGGCCTCCTTGATCGGTTTGGTCTTTTGTTTACCCTTGTGACCCGTCAAAACCATCCCGGTTGTGGCTCGGGTGACGCTGGGGGTGATCGCCGGTATTCGGATGCGGTTAGGCGGTCTGAGGACGTTATACGGTCCCGATTCTGCGGCGGGAAGTGCGGAGCTCTAAGAGGTAACGTCCTCCATGTTGAGCCTCGCGCATGCGCCCCTGGGGGTGTCATTTTAACTTTGTTAATGACACCTGCAGTGGTTCACAGAAGGCAGTGTGAACTGCCTGCATGAGAGGAGCGATGCGGGAACCGGTGCTGGTTTTCTGCATCGCACTAGTGTGAACCCAGGTTTAATGGTCATCAGCAAGGTACCAAGACGTGAACACAGACATGCCTCCACCATGACTCGGTGTACTGTATATCCATAGATGCATGTTGCTGTACTTTATTTTCAGAGTTATCTCTGCTGGTCCTGACTTGTAATTATTTGGAAATGAGAGTTTCCTTTTGTCCCATCACTGGCCAAGAGCAGCAGCTGATTTAAGGACTGGAGTGTGCCATTCTATTATGGTTGTGTGATAGGTATGTTCAATCAAGTAAAAATGCAAAGAATAAAACACCAATTGGATTCAAACAGGCCATGGCTTGGTTTATTGGTTTTAATGTAAACTTAAAAGATTAACTTTATTAAATACCTTTTTTTTTTTTTTTTTTTTTTTTTTTTTTTTTTTTTTTTTACAGATCCTTTGGGGATCTGGAAAATTCTGAGGGGTCATGTGACCTTAGGATTAAATTAACCCCCATGAAAATCAATCACCTAGGGCAGTGATGGCGAACCTTGGCACCCCAGATGTTTTGGAACTACATTTCCCATGATGCTCATGCACTCTGCAGTGTAGTGGAGCATCATGGGAAATGTAGTTCCAAAACATCTGGGGTGCCAAGGTTCGCCATCACTGACCTTAGGGGTAAGAGTGCTGCTTCCACCATGCCAGCCCATGTGATCATACACCGCGGGAAGCTTTAAAGCCAAAAGGGTTGATTTCCCAGAACTGGAGAGTGCAAAATCTGGTGCAGCTCTGGATAGAAACCAATCGGCTTCCAGGTTCTTTGTCAAAGCTTAATTGCACAAGCTGAAGTTAAAAGCTGATTGGCTACCATGCACAGCTGCACCAGATTTTACATTTTCTAGTTTTAGTAAATCAACCCCATTGTGTCAGCTACTATAATCTTTTAAAATCCTACCTAAGAGCAGACATCACAAGCCTACCTTTAGGCCTCATGCACACTGGATGTTTTTAAAGCTGCTGTTTTTGGCTTCAGATGTTTTTTTTCAGGAGCCAATAAACTCTCCAGCATGTTATCCTATGTGTCCATGCTCACATAGGCTGTTAACAGCAGTTTCTGGCGGGGGTGTTTTCTGACTGGGAAAACCCCCCAGAGCTAGTGGATTTTCAGAGGAGCTTTTCAGCTGTAAAAAACACCTAACTCTGAAAAAAGCTTAAAAATGCAAAAAAAAGTGGCTATTCAGCGTTTATCCGCATTTTTGAGCCATAAGCTTCTGTGGGAGTATAATTTTGTTAAAAAAACGCTACAGCTAAACGCATTCTACAGCTAACGCTACTGCCATTTTCATAACGTCCAGTGTGCATAAGGCCTAATAGTTTAGAAGGCACCATTTGTGATCACAATTGGTTTTCTTGGAGAATCCTCACTCAACCCTGTAAATACTAGGTTGGTTTTTGGTATTTTGGTATCTCATTTTTACCACAGCCATTATCTCTCTTGTGCCATCTCATTGGTTTTCCCATTTGGTGTCTTGGTCCCCTTCCACCAGTCCTGTGCCAGACACTGAGCAGCGGTCACTATTTGGAGATGCAACGTTTTATCAAGTTCCAAGCTGGTTTTATAGGGTTCTGTTGTAGGAGGCATCTAATCCTGAAGAAGTGAAAGTATTTACGAAACTTGTTGAGTTACAAGATACATTCCTTTCTCACATTGCAATCATCTTGGTTATATAAAGCATGCACTTTGAAAATATACCAGCTTGATGTACAGTATATATTGTGTGTAACCCATTGTCTTCATATACCAAACATTTTTTATGTGTACCTTTTATACATTCATGTGTCCAATCCTTGTACAATAAATTGATATTTTATGACTTTTGTATTATGCCTCATTCAAATTTTCCATTGGCAAAAATCGGTCGTGTGTAGTTTAGACGGCCCTTCTATGTGTCCCCTTATTGCCCATTGAGGCAGGTTTTGGCTAGGATAAGCGGTAGGTGTGGTTTGGCCTCAAAGTTGAGTAACAACATTAAAATGGGATCAAAGGGATGCACAAAACTTACTTTTTTTGGCTGGAAAAAGATGTAGTGAAGATCTGTATTACCAGCTCTGAGGCAGCTCTTTATAGCTGAACTCTGGGCACAAAAACATTATTTTAAAATGTTTTTCAACAGCCAAAAAAGGATGTACATCTATTCTGTGTGCACCAAACACTTTTTTGCAAACCCCAATATTACCTTGTAAAAATAGCAGGAACATGCTCTGTGCTGTACATAGCCTGTGGAGAGAGCAGAGCTCTGGAGGGACCCAGCAGGCTGCCTGTAAAAAAACTACAGGAGGGGGTGGGACAAGACCAGTTAACCTGCATAAGGAGAGGGAACAGCAGTGACTGGTCTATATTACAGGAAGCTCCTGTACAGAGATGAGGATTCACACTGGATTACTGCACAGATGTGGAAGGACTACACAGAGCACACCAAGATTCAAGTAAGAATTCTCATGGCTATTGTATTTAGACAATATTTGCTTATCCTGCGTTTGGGTTTTGAAGACCATAACGAAATAAATAAGGAAATCGTAATGCTCCCACTATATTGTAAACTCCATAACCAAATGGCAACAATGAGATTGCCTCCTGGAGATGAATGCGGATGGGCAGCACTGGAATTTGACACTGGTGTTCCCAAGAGATATAAGAGGGCTAATGGTTTAACTGCCGTTATCCGTCCAGAACTAATATACCAGTCATGATGGCCCTTGCTTTCTTTGACTATCATTGCTTACTTGTTTAGCAGAGATGGTTTTTCAGACTTTTTTTTTCTTTTTTTTTCTTTTTCTTTTTGTTTTGTTTTTTGTTTTGTTTTGTAAATCCAAAGCAGAACCTTTTCAATTGCCCACTTCGCTGAAGAAAACGTACCTAGCTAAAACAGCCGCCTCCTTTCCAGCAGCACCAATACACTGACCCGTAGTAACATTAATCAGTCATACAGGTTACAGCTTGCGGCAGCTGATGTCTGACTCCTCGCCTGAAAATGGTGCATTGCAAACGGCAGAGACAGATGAAAGTAAATGGAAGGAACACTGCAGAGAGGAAATAATAAACGGATAAAATAAGAAAGTTTCACTTCTTGAAAAGAGTAGGAAACCTGAAGCTACACAGTAAATCTGATTCTTCATTGGTGCTGTAAACCTAAAATACCGTCGAGTCTGCTAAATCACTCAGTGAATGAGGGTTACCAATAAATGGATAGGTTTGGTTTCTTTAGAACAGTTGGAATGCAACCATTTCCCAACTTGTTGACCTCATTGTCCTGTAAATGACAGTTTCCCATGAAGCATTTTTTAAAGGTTGTAATTTGGAACTATAGAGGTCTCCAGACTTACATTCTTGCAGAAAGCTAAGAGTGGGAGTATAATTTAAGCTTACTTTATGTGGACACACATTTTATGGACTTTGAATGTTTCATGAACTGCCTGTACAATGGGCAGCTGTCATGCACCTTAGCTATGCCGTAAACCATAATCAGTGCTAAAGCTGCTGTTAGACTTGAGTAGGTGATTGTTCATGTTCGATCCACAAGACCTCAGGCAAAGCTGAGCAGTCTGTAAACTTGTTAGTTTGTTTTTTTTTTTTTGCCCACCCTATATGTGTAGGTGAATGAAAAGGAATAGGGAAGAGAGGAGTACAGTGCTATTTTTTTTTGGGAAGAGAGGTGGGGAAGGGGGTTGAAGGACGAGGTTGACAATGACTGAACAGCGTTTTGCTTATTCCTTCTGGCAGTGCCCTTTAAAAAAGGGGAAAACCCATCACATGCCTAATGAAGGCCCCTTGAACCTCCTTTAGGGAAAGGGAGCCTTGACTGCTGGAAGCATGGCATCACTGTCGGCGTGAACCTCAAAAGGAAGTAAAGTAGCTTCCTTAAGATTGGATACAAAGACCTGAGGTGACTGGATGGAACCTGAACTCTAGGAAAAGGCTATGCTGGGGTACAGCCAACTGCTCTGAGGAGATTCAGCTGTCACAAGAGTTGCCCACCCTCCCGCCGTTGTGATGTTTTGTCACAGCTTTATTGCTGGTTTTGACCTTGCCAGCAATTGATGTTGCTTCATGGGCTATGCTCTCAAGTTAAATTCCGGGGTCAGTTTAATGCCTATATGGCACTGATGGTAAGGACAGGCCTCTTGGATTATGTGAGTTTGGTTGTTTTATGGGTGCTCACAGCATAACTGTGACTGGCATTGTTGTTTGGTGCATTTGTTGTTACATTTGTAAATTTTAATAAAGCTGTGGCCTTGTCCTATTTTCAACTTAATCCGCTTCCGTGTCTTTTGGGGCGGGGGCAAGGTATTGGCTTATTAGTTGGTCATAAATGAGCCAATACTTCTCTGTGGGCTTGTGTCAATGAGCTTTGGCCTTGTGTCAATGACCTTAGTTTGAGGCATTTCTAAGATCATTCAGAATTCACTGTGAAGTGCGATCTTATCTTTTCGAGACTCCACTGTGTCTTCCAGGTTGTAGAGTCAGCCTTCCAGTGCTGAGGTGCGTTTGTACACCTATCGAAGATCATGGCATAGTAAAGAAATGCCCCCCCAATACAATTTACTTTGGGATCACACGGTAGTACGGCACACGCTCCTGTGCATTTCCCACGTTTTCCCCATGTGGTGCATTTTCACAGCCCATTCATTTGAATGGGCTGAAAATTGCACTGGAATGCAGAAAATGTAATGCATGCATTTGGGGTGCCCTTACAATACATTGGCACCTGTATGCAGATCACAAAGGCAGTGCGGGAAACGTGCATGGAATACATGTTTCCTGCACCACAGTCTTTTGTGAACTGGCCCTTCGAAAAATATATGTCAATGTAAAAATATGAACGTATCTAGGTCAGGAGTAACTAGAGTTCACAGTTCAGGAGTATACAGGGCAGCGTTGACAGGTCAGGCGTATACAGGGCAGCGTTGACAGGTCAGGCGTATACAGGGCAGCGTTGACAGGTCAGGCGTATACAGGGCAGCGTTGACAGGTCAGGCGTATACAGGGCAGCGTTGACAGGTCAGGCGTATACAGGGCAGCGTTGACAGGTCAGGAGTATACAGCCCACTACTGTTGTGCCCTTTCCTAATGATCAGTTCCTCACCTGTTTGTTCCGACATGCTGCCTTCCGTCCCTCCCCTCACATCCCTACCGAGTGCCTGTATGAGATGTAGAAAATGTGCGGGATGAATGTGAGAGGAGGATCACACGGGAGTCGGTGAAGCCATGCTGCAGAGCCCAGCTGCGTGTGTGTGTGTGTGCTGCTCTGCTCCTAAAGTCTGGGAGGAATTGTTTGGACAGCGGGGGTCGGTACTGCGGACACGAGATCTACCCATCGCCCTCTCGCAATTGACAGGTTGCCGATCCCCGTAGACTCTAGTTGCTTCCCCTGTTTTAGGAGTCTGAGGGATACCGCCGCCATCTTGGCTTCCTAACTTCACTGGGCCTGCTCACTCCTTGCACTTGGTCATGGCCGCCTGGGTGAAAACCAGCAAAGTTGCTGGCTGGGTAGTGTCGGCGCAGTCTGGGGAGCAAATGCTCTCAGTATAGGAGCAGCAGAAGGCCCCTGAGGAAGATGATTACAGGATGGTGTGCAGGAGCTGAAGAGCACATCGGCTCACATGAATTGGCCACCCATACCCCATTCAGAATTCATTAATAGGTGCATTTGAACTGCAGCTCACCTCTAACCAGCATTTGACTTGCTTCAAGCAGTCTTTTTTTTTATTTCAATAGGAATGCAAAACCTGCTTGAATTAAACAAAAGCCTGTTGACAGAAGCTCTGATGCTACCAACGGATACCGCCAGCGAAGCCTTCCTGATGACGGAGGGTTGTAGTGATCTTATAGCCTAAAAGCAGTCCTCTTTCTACTGTTTTCCCTCGTAGGCCAGAGGTGTCTGTATTGCATGTCCCCTGCCCTGCTCCATGAGCTAAACGTGAGTGGTCACTTGTCTGTTTCAAACTCCTGCCACAGAAGCAGATATTCAAAGTGTATCTAGACCCAAAAACAAAAATGTGATGTATTTCAGCTTGCCAGTTCTTGGATATGGTTGCTGCATTTGTTTTTTTTTTTTTGTTTTTTTTTCATTTATTGTAGACTTTCATGGATGACGAGCTTATTCACTTCACTGCACATATAGAGGTCAAAAAACACTCCCTGAGTATATCATTTGAGATAAAGCTGCAAGAGTGCACAGTAAAAAGGACAGCACTGATCAACTGTTTGTTTTTTCTTTTCAAAAAGCAATCCCTTTAAATAGTATATTTTAAATATACCAAAAGAGAGTAAATAAGCGTTCATTGTTGGGGGTTTTTTTTTCACAAGAAAAATTGTTGGGGTTTAAATGCACTTTAGGCTGGTTTCACATCATTGCGAATTGGATGCGGGTTCTCCAATTCGCAATAGCAGGAGATATTGACCGGCTCTCTATGGAGCCGGTTCACATATCTCTGCTGCGGCTCCGATGCAAATTTCAGAGGGGTCCTGTGCGTCTTTTGGTCAGTTTCTGGTCCGAATTCAGCCAAAAATTCAGGCTGCAATCGGACGAAGTGAACGAAGTGTGGGTTCTACCCATGGGCATCCGCAGAACTTTTTTCAGGGGGGTGGGCATTATTTTAAGGTCACCCATGCTCCACCCCTTTTCGACAATGTCATTATCTCGTTCAGAGACTGCAGACATAGTACAGGAGATGGTCAGAGACTGCAGACATAGTACACATACGCCCAGATACATTACACCCCCAATCACACAGATACAGTACATTACACCCCCAATCACACAGATACAGTACATTACACCCCCATACACACAGATACATTACACCCCCATACACCCAGATACATTACACCCAGATACATTACACCCCCATACGCACAGATACATTACACCTCCATACACCCAGATACATTTCACCTCCATACACCCAGATACACCCCCATACACAAATACATTACACCCCCATACACACACAATCATTAGTATGGAGAACTCCCCTCCAGTTTCCATAGGGGCCCCATGCGGTAGGTGTTCTCGGGGGCCCCTATCTAGAAGGGAGAGCTGGGCCTTTCATACATGTCTAGGCAGAGCACACACAGCCGGCAGTCCAAGCCGAGGAGGAGGAGGGGAGGTAAATCATCGGTGATCTGCACTGGCTGAGCATCAGCAGACACTGTCCACTCCAGGCAGCAGGTAACAGGCAAGCTGCGGGAGAGCTTTGTATTTCCTGCCACTGGCCACACTGCCTCCCCCCAGTTCAGGGGCAGCAAACACCATCACTCCCTGATACTCCATGTTGTGTATGCGACTCACGGCCCTGGGACATGCAGCATGGTGCCCCCGATTGATATGCGCACTTGTCTATAGGTAGCGGCGGCCCTGCTGGGAGGGGGGGGCACTTGACCCCCCCCCCCCCTTGCCCCTACCTGCGGACGCCCGTGGTTCTGCCATTGCTGTATGGCTGTGTCTGGCATTAATTCTTTTTGATCACAGATCTAGCACATGCATGTGTGTCATAAATCTTTTTTCTCTGCACTTATTTCAGGTTAGTGACTCAGAAAGCAAAGAAGCCAAGTAACTAGCATTTTCAGCAATGGTAGCCTTCATGATTCTTTCATGTCCGGTTTTCTGAAAGGACAGGACCTCCTGGCCTATGTTATGTACAATCTATCCACTTTTTAAGAAAATTTCAATTAAAAAGAAGAAAACGCTCATAGGAGAGAAGACAAAAAATGGCTGCACACCCCAAATAAAATTGTCAAAAAAGAGGATTGTCCCCCATGAGGGGTTTTTTAGCAGCCAACAATGATTGAAAAATGTACTAAAAAAGTAACGTAGTATATAATTTTTATTTTAACCAAGTATCAAAAATGTTACTCTAGACATAAATAGTCAAAACATGAGCTGATAAAAACAATGCCAATGGCATAACAGTATACAATAATGATACACGATGATATTACACCATAAAAAACAGTAGTACATAGGTCTTGTATGTGAGAAGCTGACGCGTTTCGACCCCAGCGGGTCTTCTTCAGAGGATATACATAAACTGTAAAGGTGTTGACATGTATTATGATTCTTAAAAGGTAAAAAGAAAAAACATTCAACAAATATTTTTGTATATTTTTACCGGTCACATTGTATTAAGTCATGTTGGGTAGCCTCTGTATAGAAAAAAATCCCCTTTGTTTGATCCCAACGGTTGGCCCAGTCAGCAAGGGAGTCAGTCGCTTATGCGTGCCTTACGTGGAGTCACACACCAAGTAATCCCCAAAGTTCAGGGGGGCAGCAGAGTGGGAGGGTGTGAGCAGCACCTATGGTAAAGTATCATATATAATGAGTGGACAACTCAGGACGGTGATTAAGGAGTTTCCATATGTGTTTATACATTGTTATATTTATGCATATGAACTATATATTATATCAAATATTGCATCTGGATGGTCAGTGTGATAGAACCAAAAAGGGAAGGAAAGGACGGAGAAAAAACCAAGTGAGGGAAATGATGGTGGGGAGGGGGGAAAAAAAAAAAGGGGAAGGAGGGGGGGCTGAAGGTGTGATGGTGAAAGAGAAAGAAAAACATGGACCGAATCCTGTTACAAAAATTTGAGTGAAAAAATGTGACAAAGGTGAAAAAGGTATGTGTAGATAAATTGATTTAAATAGGAGTGCGAAGTGAAAGGGCCAATTCAGGAAAATTTCTACCCCAGTCATACTCGGGTTGATCATGCTGCATCCTGTTCTATATACAGACTAAAAACGCTTGTGAACATTGGAGAGATTTACTAAAACTGGAGAGTGCAAAATCTGGTGCAGCTGTGCATGGTCGCCAATCGGCTTCTAACTGTTTTTAATTAAGCTTTGACAAAAAAAATGGTTTCTAGGTAGAGCTGAGCCAGATTTTGCACTCTCCAGTTTTAGAAAATCAACCCCGGTGTCTTTTTCGTGTGAATTTTTTTTTCTGGAAGAGAAGGCAGATTTTTGGAGTCAGCAGGATATTTCAGGGAGCTAGTAAAACATTTTATTCTTTGATAAAACTGTGAAAAGTTAGGTGTTAGCTGTCATTTTCCTGACAGCCACCATTTGTCTAGCTTTATTCCTCAACAACCGGCCTTACATGTCTGTCTTGTGTCCCAATCCACTACCCAGTTATCATAGTATACTAAGATCACTTAAGAAAATCCTATGATATATACACAGCCCGCTGGGAAGGAAGAGACGTTTGCATGTACAGTATTCTGAAATCATTTTGAGAACAGGAAGATATCAGAGCTGCGAAGGACTCATATGAGCGATAAAGTGCATCAGACCGATGCAGCTCATCTCCCAGTTCTTTCATGCACATCAGCAGATATTTCACTTAAGGCTTGACACTGATAAGCTGAATCATCCGCTACTCTTTTTTTTTCTCCAGCAAGAAGGTGATCCCGCTAGAATTTCCTATTCTACCTCACATGGCAATAGAATCTCCTTTCTTCCGGCTGGAACAGAAATGTTAGTGAACCCGCTGACTTATCTGCAATGCTAACTAAAAGGGAAAAGAGGAAAAAGGAGGTGTGTGTATGTAAGTATGTATAATCGGCGTTTGCATGTTCTCCCTGTGCCTGCGTGGGTTTACTCCGGTTTCCTCCCATACGTCGAAGACATGCTGGTAGGTTCATTGGCCCCTGTCTAAATTGACCCTAGTAGGTGTGTGTATGAATGTGAGATAGGGACATATACTGACCGGCCACTTTATTAGGTACACCTTGCTAGTACTGGGTTGGACCCTCTTTTAGAACTGCCTTAATTATTTGTGACATGGATTCAACAAGGTGTTGGAAACCATTCCTCAGAGATTTTGGTCCATACAGAGATGATAACATCACACAGTTGCTGCAGATTTGTCGGCTGCTCATCCATGAAGCGAATCTCCCATTCCACCACATGCCAAAGGTGCTCTATTGGATTGAGATCTGGTGACTATGGAGGCCTTTGGAGTACAGAGAACTCATTGTCATGTTCAAGAAACCAGTTTGAGATGATTTGAGCTTTGTGACATGGTGCATTATCCAGCTGGAAGTCTCCATCAGAAGATGGGTACACTGTAGTCATAAAGGGATGGATATGGTCAGCAGCAATACTCAGGTGGGCTGTGGTGTTTAAACGATGCTCAGTAGGTACTAAGGGGCCCAAAGTGTGCCAAGAAAATATCCCCACATCATTCCACCTCCAGCAGCTGAATGTCGCAGCTAAGATTGAGACTCATCAGACCAGGCAACATTTTTCCAATCTTCTATTGCCCAATTTTGTTAAACCTGTGCGTTCAGAGATAGTATTCTGCATACCCTGGTTGTAATGAGTGGTTATTTGAATTACTGTTGCCTTCCTATCATCTCGAACCAGTCTGCCCATTCTCCTCTGACATCAACAAGACATTTTTGTCCACACAACTGCCGCTTTTTGGATATTTTCACTTTTGTGGACCATTCTCTGTAAACCCTAGAGATATGGTTGTGTGTAAAAATCTCAGTAGATCACCATTTTTAGAAGTACTCAGAGCAGCCCATCTGGCACCAACAACCATACCACGTTCAAAGTCACTTAAATCCCCTTTTTTCCCCATCCTGATGCTTGGTTTCACCACGTCTAGATGCCTAAATGCATTGAGTTGCCGCCATGTGATTGGCTGATTAGCAATTTGTGTTACCAAGCAATTGAACAGGTGTACCTAATAAGGTGACCTGTGTGTGCGTGTGTGTATATATATATTATATTATTTATATATGTGTGTGTGTGTATGTATGTATGTATATGTATGTATGTATGTGTGTGTGTGTATGTATATATATATGTATATATGTATGTATATATATATATATATATATATATATATATATATATATATATATATATATATATATATATATATATATATATATATATATATATATATATATATATAATACACACACACTCTGGGGTCGGAAAGTATCCAGACCCCCTTTAATATTCACTCTTTGTTATATTGCAGCCATTGCTAAAATCATTTTAAGTTCATTTTTTTTCCTCATTAATGTACACACATTACATTAATGTACACATATTGACAGAAAAACACAGAATTATTGACATTTTTGCAGATTTGTTAAAAAAGAAAAACTGAAATATCACATGGTCTTAAGTATTCAGACCCTTTGCTGTGACATTCATATATTAACTCAGATGTTGTTCATTTCTTCTGATCATCCTTGAGATGGTTCTACACCTTTATTTGAGTCCAGCTGTGTTTGATTATACTGATTGGACTTGATTAGGAAAGCTACACACCTGTCTATATAAGACCTTACAGCTCACAGTGCATGTCAGAGCAAATGAGAATCATGAGGTCAAAGGAACTGCCTGAAGAGCTCAGAGACAGAATTGTGGCAACGCACAGATCTGGCCAAGGTTACAAAAAAATTTCTGCTGCACTTAAGGTTCCTATGAGCACAGTGGCCTCCATAATCCTTAAATGGAAGATGTTTGGGACCACCAGAACCCTTCCTAGAGCTGGCCGTCCGGCCAAACTGAGCTATCGGGGGAGAAGAGCCTTGGTGAGAGAGGTAATGAAGAACCCAAAGATCACTGTGGCTGAGCTCCAGAGATGCTGTCGGGAGATGGGAGAAAGTTGTAGAAAGTCAACCATCACTGCAGCCCTCCACCAGTTGGGGCTTTATGGCAGAGTGGCCCGACGGAAGCCTCTCCTCAGTGCAAGACACATGAAAGCCCGCATGGAGTTTGCTAAAAAAAACACCTGAAGGGCTCCAAGATGGTGAGAAATAAGATTCTCTGGGCTGATGAGACCAAGATAGAACTTTTTGGCCTTAATTCTAAGCGGCATGTGTGGAGAAAACCAGGCACTGCTCATCACCTGTCTAATACAGTCCCAACAGTGAAGCATGGTGGTGGCAGCATCATGCTGTGAGTGTGTTTTTCAGCTGCAGGGACAGGACGACTGGTTGCAATCGAGGGAAAGATGAATGTGGCCAAGTACAGGGATATCCTGGATGAAAACCTTCTCCAGAGTGCTCAGGACCTCAGACGGGGCCAAAGGTTTACCTTCCAACAAGACAATGACCCTAAGCACACAGCTAAAATAACGAAGGAGTGGCTTCGCAACAACTCTGTGACTGTTCTTGAATGGCCCAGCCTGAGCCCTGACTTAAACCCAATTGAGCATCTCTGGAGAGACCTAAAAATGGCTGTCCACCAACGTTTACCATCCAACCTGACAGAACTGGAGAGGATCTGCAAGGAGGAATGGCAGAGGATCCCCAAATCCAGGTGTGAAAAACTTGTTGCATCTTTCCCAAAAAGACTCATGGCTGTATTAGATCAAAAGGGTGCTTCTACTAAATACTGAGCAAAGGGTCTGAATACTTAGAACCATGTGATATTAAAGTTTTTTTTTTCTTTTTTAATAAATCTGCAAAAATGTCAACAATTCTGTGTTTTTCTGTCAATATGGGGTGCTGTGTGTACATTAATGAGGGAAAAAAATGAACTTAAATGATTTTAGCAAATGGCTGCAATATAACAAAGAGTGAAAAATTTAAGGGGGTCTGAATACTTTCCGTCCCCACTGTATATATGGAACACCTGCCTTTACACACACATGAATTTTAATGGCATCCCAGTCTTAGTCCGTAGGGTTCGATATTGAGTTGGCCCAACCTTTGCAGCTATAACAGCTTCATCTCTTCTGGGAAGGCTGTCCACAAGGTTTAGGAGTGTGTCTATGGGAATGTTTGACCATTTGTTCCAGAAGCTCATTTGTCATGCCAGGCACTGATGTTGGATGAGAAGGCTTGGCTTGCAGTCTCCGTTCTAATTCATCCCAAAGGTGTTCTATCTGGTTGAGGTGAGGGCACTGTGCAGGCCAGTCAATTTCCTCCACCCCAAACTCGCTCATCCACACTATATTGCAAAAAGTATTGGGCGGGGGGGGTAATTATGGTGTGGGGATGTTTTTCAGGGGTTGGGCTTGGGCCCTCTAATTCCAGTGAAGAGGAAATCTTAAAGGCCTCAGCATATCAAGACTCTCTGCACTCTGTGCAGCCCAGTCAAGTTTCTCCACCTCAAAATCGCTCATCCATGTCTTTATAGACCTTGCTTTGTGCACTGGTCCAAATTATTTGGTGGTGGGGGGATTATTTTTCAGGGGTTGGGCTTGGCCCCTTAGTTCCAGTGAAGGGAGCGCTTAAAGCGTCGGCATACCAAGACAATTTGGACATTTTCATGCTCCCAACTTTGTGGGAACAGCTAAGGTCCCACCAGTGCACGAAGCAAGGTCCATAAAGACATGGATGAGCGAGTTTAAACCAGTGCATGAAGCAAGGTCCATAAAGACATGGATGAGCGAGTTTAAACCAGTGCATGAAGCAAGGTCCATAAAGACATGGATGAGCAAGTTTAGGGTGGAGGAACTTGACTGGTCTGCACAGAGTCCTGACCTCAACACGATAGAACAACTTTGAGATGAATTAGAGCGAAGACTGCAAGCCAGGCCTTCTTGTCCAACATCAGTGTCTGAGCCCACAAATGCGCTTCTGGAAGAACGGTCAAACATTCCCATAGACACACTCCTAAACCTTGTGGACCACCTTCTCAGAAGAGTTGAAGCTGTTCTAGCTGAAAGGGGTGGGCCAATTCAATATTGAACTCTATGGACTAAGACTAGGATGCTATATACTGCAGTCACTGGGAGTTTACCTTTGTTACCCCCAGCACACAGCGGTACACAGATGGCAGCTTTCCCTGACCATTCCTAAACAGGACCCTTTGGGAGCGGTTTGCATGACCCAAGCTCAGTGAAGACTCTAACCTGGACGCAAGGGACGTTTCTGAATCCTCTTAATCTGAGCTGTCTAAATCTGAGCCAGAAATACTGGACACATCCCCTGCAAGACCGCAAAATCAGATTTCTTGCCACAATCCTTGTTACCATTCACCTATATTGCACTATGAGCCTTTTCCTACCCCTCAAATGTGCTATTATCTGAGCACGGAAGTCAGTGCCCATTTTAAGTCCCAGCGAGTGATCAACAGCTGATAAGCGGCCATCAAACCTATCTTTAACACGGTGGTGAAGCACTGGTACGTTTGGATATGTTTGCATGGAGATTTCACTTATTGGTAAGGATGGACACTGATATTCGGCACAGTAGTTTTATACACAGATGGACTCATTTTTTTTATTGGTTGATTTTTTTCAAGCACATTTTGGATCCCATTGATGAGGGGTTCAATGCACTAGTCATTGTTTACTCAAAGACATTTTGTCTTTTTCAGACTGCTTCATTGTTTGCATCACCAGTTTTTGTGTTTTTATATAGTATCATTTGTATGGTAGCAAGTTTGGTGACAGCACACTTTTCACGTGTCTTCATTTTCTGTACTTGCTGAATATATTCCTGCCTGAGAAATGAAAACGAAAGCAGCTGCCACATCTATGGACTGTTTAGCTGCAATATATAAAATGTTTGTTTTGGGACTTTGATCTATACAAAAAAAATAGTACACGTGGCGTGAACCCTTTACGGGCATTTGCAATAACCTCACACTCCAGTGGATAATTGATATACAAAGCTTGCTAGAAATTAGGTACAGATATTATTAAATATAAAGATGTAGCTGAATGCAGTTCTCTATAGGAAAGGAAGAATTTCAGGTACACACTCGGACCTTTTTTTTTTTTATTTGGACTAATGATAATCTCCAGGCTGACTTCTCCGTCTGGACATAGTCATTGTATCTGTATATTTTACTATTATTATTTTTATTATGCAGTTTTTCTATAGTGCCAAGTTTGCACAGTGCTTTTATAAAGAGGGATAGTACAGTTACAATACAGTTCAATACAAAAGGCTTAAGAGGACCCTGCTTGTGAGAGGTTGCAATCTAATTTAGGGGGGGGGGGGGGGGGAGGGCAGCAAGTGGTACACATGAACTGATGGAGAAGTAAACACTCAGTTTATATTATGTGGAGGCTGGATAAGCTTCCCTGAGGATATATGTTTTCGGGGATCGCCTAAAGGTATTACTTGTTGCAATTGTAAGAATGACCATTGATTTTTGTATTAGAAATTCCCTGAAGAAGCCAATATTGGCGAAACATGTTGGGATACAACATCAAGTGTTGATAATTTCTCATATATGAATACCAGTGTTTTCATAATACGACTTATAATATGCTTTACCAATAGTTTTTATTGAACCCATCACTTGTTGTTTTATGTAAGCATATTTCTATTTTTATAAAAAAAAAAACTGTATATTCCTCCGTTGTGGGCACCAGTATAACCCCAATCATCCTATTTCTGCTGATCTCAAATTTGGAGGACTGCTGACAGTAAACAAGCCTGAGAGCAAGACATTTTATGAAAAGTGTGAAAGCTGCTACAAGGTTTTGCAGTGCAATAGCTAGATATTGTGCATTTTTGATTCTGTGGAATGAAGACCAAGCTTGAATCGTATGGAAAGAATAATTTCCCTTACCAAGTACGTATTGTGTAGCACAGACAGCGGTCTTGCAGTGGAATTGCTTTTTTACTACCAGAAAGCCAGTATCACCATGTGAACCATTTTATGGGGTTTCCTATTTTTTGTTCAGGATTTTTATTTTCTACGTTTAGCCCTTTTTACACATTTTGTTTTCACTCACTTCTGTTTAACAATCAGATTATATAAACATTGTCCAGAAACAGATTTCTGTCGCTGTGGCGTTACATTGGAGCAGTTTCAATCTGTTTGGCACTGACTGCTCTTGTGGCTTTAAAAAAAAAAAAAAAAAAAAAGAGGAATTTCCCACTGGGAATATTGGATTTAAGTCTTTTACCCTAAGAGTTGCCTGTGAAATGAAGAGGGAATAAACTGTGACCATGGGAAACACAATGTATGCGCACATCTGTTTTTATGTAAGCTAAGCAGAAATTGCTGATGTTTCTCAGGCTTAAACATATGGTTTATGGAATTTACTTGGTTAAATGTACCATTATTTGATACACATAGAGAACTATGCAGGTCCCCTATATGTTTCCATACATTTGGTGCAGAACATCTTTTAATTTGATTTATTTGGGTAGCAGAAGTGATGATGTAATGGATAGCTACAAGTATTGCATTGAGTTTCTTTCACATTTCATAACACGGTTTTGTGCTGCTAGAAAGATATTGCTTTCTTTTCTACAAAAAAAAAAAAAAAAGTTTCTCATGATCCAAAATTTTTCCTTGTTTTATGATCACTGCCAGGATTTTTTCACTGGGTGTAGAGCTATGAAGAACCTTGGCTCAGTAGTACCCCCCCACCCCCCTCCAGCTCATTGGTACCCCTGTTCTGCAGATCCCCAGCTTATTGGTACTCTTGTTCAGCAGATCCCCAGCTTATTAGGACCCTCTCCAAGTAGATCCCCCAGCTTATTAGGACCCTCTCTCTCTCAGCAGATCCCCAGCTTATTATTACTCTCGTTCAACAGATGCCCCAGCTTATTAGTACTCTTTTTCAGCAGATCCCCAGATTATTAGGACCCTCTCTCTCAGCAGATTCCCAGATTATTAGGACCCTCTCTCTCAGCAGATCCCCCAGCTTATTAGTACTCTCATTCGGCAGATCCCCCAGCTTATTAGTACTCTCATTCGGGAGATCCCCCAGCTTATTAGTACTCTCATTCGGCAGATCCCCCAGCTTATTAGTACTCTCATTCGGCAGATCCCCCAGCTTATTAGTACTCTCATTCGGCAGATCCCCCAGCTTATTAGTACTCTTATTCAGCAGATCCCCAGCTCTTTTGTTCAGCAGATCTGCTCCGTAGATCTCTCCGGTCCCTGCTCACCGCCTGCTATAGCTTTCCCATGTCGGACACCATTTGTTGCTTTGCTCCAATCCGGACCCCGCTCACCTTCCTGCTGTTCCACTCTGCACACCAGATGTGACGTCTGCACCAGACACTCCCAAAATAAATACCACATGTCTTTGCGGTTCGCTTGTTGGTTTCCTGGTGCATCCTGGGATATCTCATACCTGCAATACCTCTAAAAAATAAATAAAGACGCTAACCCCGAATAAAAGGCCCCTAAAATTTTTCAGATGTTGTAATGTTTTGTACTCGTACACGGTTCCAGTTGTCAGAGGTGATCAAACCACTTTTATTAAAATGGAATTACAGGCAAAGCCTAACTAGACTTAAAGCTGTCTTCTCCCCCTCCAACACCTATGCAAGAAAGATGTTTATAATTGCCAAATTTCAGGCTGCTCCGGTCTGGGATTCCGCTCCCCTGTGTCAGCCAGTGCTGCTGCAGGGAAGAGGAAGGATGAGCCATTGAAGTCTATGGGTGATGTCATGCTCCCAGACATTGCCAGCCATTGTTGGAGTGCTCACTCCTCTCCCCTGCATCTGGCTCTGGCTAACGCAGGGGAGTTCATGTGACTGGACTGGAGTGGCCTGAAAATAGGTCGCGGGCAGAATGGTGGCACCCGGCTACACGATTGGCCGGGTATTTTCCTATCTTTCTCCAATCGCCAGCATTGAAAGCAGCCTTCCAATGCATAAAGGCATTTGGCCTCCTTTTTTTTTTCTAATTTAGTTTTGTCTTTTGCTGAATGGAAATGAGGGCAAATAGTTTAATTTCCCTCAGCGAATGTGAAGTGCGTCGTGGCAGAGCATAATAAAATTGGAATTGTCACATCACTGAGCAGAGTTCAGCTTCCAGTGTGGCTGATGTCTCTATTTGGCGTGGCCCGCTGTTTTATTTCCTCTTTATATGCGTCCGGGTAATTTAGCAGCTGTAATGCATTCCGGAAGTTTTGAATATTTGTTAATCCAAAATAATAAAATGATCATACAAAGATACATTTTGTGGGATTAGTTATTATTACCTTTTTTCCTTTTTGTGAATATATTTGTTTTAGATTTAGATCTAGTATTAGGGAATGTAGGAAGTACCCTAATGAATTATATATTTATTGTGAGCGGCCCTGCTGTGATTGCGGTGACATAGTGTGACTATTATGAGATCTTCATAGATTCACAAAGGGTGAACACAGCCAGTTCCACAGCTAAGAAGAAATGAGCAAAGTTAATGGTGCTTGAACAAAAGAAAATACAGCCTGCATAAGGGTGTATGATTACCAGCCCTGTAGTTTAATGGAGAAGGCTTCTTTTTTGTCATAATATACTTTGTCATATACTTTAGTAAACTAAACATTATGTAAAATATAATATCTGCTATGCGCACATACACACACACACACAATGACATGCTGAGACTGAGCCAAATGCTCCCTCCGCTCCTTAGCCCAGTGCTCCAGTGAGCGCTGGAGAGGTAGAGCAGAAAGCTGATTTCTAACAGTCACCGCTCTCTGCTCAGTGCTGAGGGGAGAACTGAGCAATCAGCAGTGTTTGATTACTCCGTTCTCAGCAGGAGAGGTGACAGGACAAACTCTGCTGGCAGGGAGACAGAAGAAAGTTAAGCTGGGTACACACTATTCATTTTTTTTTTTTTTTTTTTTCATTCAACCCCACGAGTTGAAGGGGGGAAAAAAAGCTGTCGGCACGGTTAGTTCAGAGATCTCCCCCCGCTGAGCTGTTGTGTTCTGATGGAGACAGCCCACCTTAATACCTTAATAAGCCAATCCACCTCTCCACAGTTCCTTGTGGTAAAGGTGCATATCCATGGGTACATGAAAAAGAAAGGCTCTACTATTGTAATATTGTAAAGCTCAATCTTCAGGCTACTTTCACACTGGGGCGTTGGCGGTAAAGCGCCGCTATGTTTAGCGGCGTTTCACTGTAGTTTTTTCAGAGGTTTTCAGCCGCTAGCGGGGTGCTTTTAACCCACGCTAGCGGCCAAAAAAGGGTTAAAATTGCCCGCAAAGCGCCGCTACAGCGGCGCATTGCCGGTGGTTCGGTGGCGTTGCCCATTGATGTGTATACACCGCTCCTACAGCGCTGCAAAGATGCAGCTTGCAGGACTTTTTTTTGTACCATTCTGCAAGCGCACCGCTCAAGTATGAAAGCCCTCGGCTTTCATACTGGAGTGAGAGGAGAGGCTCTTTACAGGTGCTATAGCGCCTGTAAAGTGCCTCAGTGTGAAAGCAGCCTAAATCTAAAACAATACCCAGTCCACTCACATTTAAAATATCTTGTATCAAACATTGGGGCAAATTTACTAAACCTGGAGCACTCAGAATCTGGTGCGACTGTGCATGGTAGCCAATCGGCTTCTAACCTCAGCTTCTTCAATTAAACTTTGGCAAAAAGAACCTGGAAGCTGATTGGTTTATATGCAGTGTTGCACCAGATTTTGCACTCTCCAGTTTTAGTAAAAAAAAAAACCCCATTGTGTTGCTCATGACATAATCGAGCGATCCCCTTCAGTGTCACCACCTCCACGCTGGCTGACGACTATCCAGGGAAACGCCGTCGCTCTCACGATGTTAATGCAATGATTCCAGTTGCATCACGATGTACGTTTCATTCCTTCCGACTTCATCACAGGGGGGCAAGCTATAAGTTAGCTTGACCTAAATTCAGCTATAAACATTCAATTCCCCACATCTTATCACAATAGCAGTTAAGCAGGAAGCAAATTAATAATATCGAAACATTGAGATTCCCCTTCAGTGACAAATCAAGCATAATACAACAGAAATGTATTAAGGAATATTCCCTGCAGCAACAAAATGAATGGTGGTCCTAAGCCTGGTTCACACGGGGTGTAGTAAAGCATACACCCATGGATAGCTGTGTTTACCTGCACAGGTGTTTTGCAGTCCCTTTTCATGTCAGTTGGGATGCGGTGGCTGCACAGACAGACGCTGCTCCCAATTTTGTGTGGGTGCATGGCTCTGAATGCACACTGTCTACATTTAGGGCCGTGCACCCACATGGATGTCTGTATCTATGCAGCCAACTGACATCGGACTGCCTGTACGCGGATGCAGGGAACACCTGGGCATCCCCATGCAGTAAACATGGCCCTCCATGGGTGTTCGCTTTAGTACGCCCAGTGTGAACAAGGCCTTAATCAGCAGAAATATACATATGCTTTCTTCTTTTTATTGACCGGGTTTGTTAACTTGCCTATTGGTCACAATGTTTAACAACCAGGGTCTTCATTAGGGCATGTGGGACCCTCTTGATGAAGGCAGTCTATGTGACTCCATGATAGGAAGACAGAAGTGCTGTATCATCAGATTTCTTCTACTTAATAATCTATCATGAGGTTAACCAGTGTGACTCATTATGTTTAGCATAGTGTAAGTCTGCTGAAGGTCATGGCATAGATTTGTTCAGCATGAGAAATGACTAACGGTATTACACAGAGAGGATAATGCCATATCCAACTTACAAGAAAACAGCTTTTCACAGATTGGGAATCCTTTTTGTTTTGTTTGTTGCTACTTTCTCATGTCTTTTATGTCTTGAGTCACTTCTGTAAAAAAGAAAATTAAAACCAATGTGATTTTCTTCTTATGATGTATCCATCTATAACATTATATTTTTTTTTTTTTATTAATTTTTTTTACAGCTGCCCAACACTGAAAAAAACCTGGAACAACCCAAGATCGCTGGACTGTCTGAGGACCATTGTGACCGTCCATAGTGAACTTGTAATGTCCTACGACGTCTTATAAACTATTGCCGCTCTCCAATGACTAGTTATATTTTTGGGTAAGTTTTTCTATTTCATGTATGGTTTTTCACTTTTATTTTTCAGTATGCTGCATAACTCATGTAAAGGTCTTCAACATAATGTCTTACTATACAACATGCAGACTTTGCTTGCAAACTGTTCTTATTTATTTAGTATAGGTGCCTACACATGTTGAGGGTTTAAAGTAATGATAAAGTCTAGGCTTTTTTTGATTAAAAATTACATGGCATACTTACCTGCTCTGTGCAGTGGTTTTGCACAGAGCAGCCCAGATACTCCTCTTCTGGTGTCCCTCTCTGGCTCTCCTTGCCCCTCCCTCCTGCCCAGTGCTCCCACAGCAAGCAGCTTGCTATGGGGGCACCCAGTCCGAGCCGCTGCTCTATGTGTCCATTCAGACACGGAATCACGGCTCTCTCCTCATTGGCTCACTAACTTTGACAGCAGCTGGGGGCAATGGCGCCCACTGCTGTCTCAGCCAATCAAGAGGGAGAGTCACGGAATAACTGAGTCTCCTGTGCAACATTGCTAGATTGAGAGGGGGGCTCAGGTAAGTAAACCTGACTTTACAACCACTTTAATGTAAGTAACTGACACATGGCCACACACGAGAAAACCCACACCTGACCAGCACATAGGACCCCAATAAAAGGTATGGGTGAAGCCTTCTAATCTTCCTGTGTTCCTACAACCATAACAAACTCCTAAAAATATACTAGTGTTTTAAAGTTTGGTGGAATCCAACTTTACAGATCAGTACCATTTCATCTTATTTGATTATTTGAGCTGAAAACCGTTTCTTGCAGCTATGAGAGAGGCTTAAAGAGTAACCGCCACTTTCTTGGAAAAGTATAGAAAAGAAAAAAAAGAGCATATACAATTGCTGCACAAGCCATGTTGTAATTTAATGTTGTTTAAAAAATACCTAAGCTATTCAATCTGAAGTACTGTAATTTTCTGTAAAATTCAATGAATTATGGCAACCTGGAGGCGTTCGGTACACAGTTGTGCAGAACGCCTCCAAAAATTTCATTTTCTGCTCGTGTGATTCACTCACTGATTTTTGCCAAAGTGTAAACTTAAGAAAAGCCAGATTTTAGGCACCTCTGCAACAGAAATGTAAGTTTTGGTGTGATACTACCCAAGGGTTAAACACTTCACTTCAATAGGGATGCAGACACTACAGCTTTCTTCATTTGAACACACAAAGGGCACCAGCTGATTAATAATGAACCAGACTCTCCTATTCAGACTCTTTATGCAATCAGTGCATGAAACGAAGAGCTATTTCTTCACAGCAACAAAAGTTTGGAATCTGTTAACAGGGTTTATTAAAATCTTTGCAATGTGCATTGATCACCAAGAGGGCATTATGTTTTTCTCGATAAAAGTGGAACATTTATTCAATTTTCTAAAAGTTAAAGCATAACTAAACCCATTGATTTGACTGTGTTGCAAAACCGTTACTATCAAGACATGTTGTGATTAACTGTCACAGTTGCTTGTGTTCTCGAAGGAACGGTCAAGCCATTAAATGGCTGGTGTCATAACTGATCACATGTGCAGCACCATGGCAACTGTATTTCAAATTAAGGCTAAGATGGCAAATTTTGTTCTGCTTTAATGGGGTCCGATTGACAATTGTGTATGCTTCTAGAACAAAATTCTAACTGTGAATTTTGTTTGGGAAAAATTTTATGCACTGTCATTCATCAATTATTATTGCATCATTATGTCATAATTGCATTCTGAAATGAAAAGTAAAATTCAAAACATTGGCATTGCAATAGAAAGACATTTTCAGGGTTTTCATATGAATTCTGTCCTAGTTGTATTGAATGTTCTGCCGACCGTTTTTTTGTTGTTGTTTATTTCTGAATTTCCATATGAATTTTCAAACAAAATTGTATTGGTGTGTGGCCAGCTTTGCAGGCATGATTACATATTGGCAGATACAGGAGAGAAGTGCACAGGTTTGGAGTGGTTACACTGGTGGCAGGTGGTCTATGGTATAGGAGTACAAGCCTCTCTGTCCAGGTAGTTTCATCTGTGGCCTCTACATCATCTGCTCCTTTGTCTTTGTTGGCAGTGTTGGGCACAAGTAGCCCATTATCAAAGGCACCTGTCGCAGAGATCACCAGCCTGTTTTATTCTATAAACAACACAGCAGGAATTTGGAAGACGTAATGGTGGACTCCAAAAAATTTTTCATTTCTAAATGTGCACCTCAAAAATTAAGGCTTTTTTCCTTGATAAAGTTGGATAAGCACCACAAACCTGTGATAGGAGAATAACGTTACTTGTCTGATTGCTGAATTCCAGGCAAGCAGTTAAATGCGTGGCTGAAATATATAATATAATTCTGTGAAGCCAGTTTAGTGATCTGAGCACTACTTCCAGATAGTACAGCCAGATCCCCTTCCTTTTTTGTAGCTTTTTTTTTTTCCATTCTAAAAAAGTAAACAATTTGTTACTATGTAATACAGTCAGGGATTGCTCACATGTAGTGCAGTGACTGGTGTTTTTTTTTTGCACTGGATGAGTTATAGACATCGTTAGGGTACATAGAAAACAATTGTTTTCCATGTGCTCTGTTGACACTGCAATGCAGTCCGGAGGTGAAGTGAGCTGTGATCAAAATATAGACATGAGGCATTTTATTGCGGCGCACAGGTAGGCACTGAGTAGCATAGCAGTGCAATGCACTGTGGTTCTGTGTGGAGACATTAATGAAGTGTCACTTTATTTGTGCACTTTAAAGTTAAGTAGAAAAAAAAAACAAAAAAAAACTGTGACGCACTAAAACGCGCATCACACTGCACCCTACAGTGGACCACTGCACCCTGAAACTGACAGCTGCCTGCAAGCTAAAACAGAGCATTTAGCTTGCAGACAGCGTAAATGAGACCTTATGCTATGCTACTCAGAATATATCACAAAAGCCTTAGAGTAGCATTGTGAATGATCTACAGCAGGGGTAGGCAAACTCTCTCCTCCAGCTGTGGTGAAACTAAAAATCCCATCATGCCTTTTCTTGTGAAATAAAAAAATCCACAAAGCCACAAAGTTTTTTTTTTTTTTTTTTTTTTTTTTTTTTTTTTTTTCACTACTATTCCTTTTTATATTGGCTTTTGAAATTTGCAAATGCAGCAATTTAAAAATTGGTGAAAGGATAAGTAGTTCATTTTATACAACTATAAAGATCTTTCCAAAATGAGGGACAAATGAGGAGGAAGGAGGGACAGAGACCTCCAAATGCCTTTTAGTAGTTCAGTGTATAAACAAGTATCTTTGGCCATGACAGATTCCTACCAATTGATCAACTACTGACCAGTTGACGGTCATGAGCTGAGCATCACATGATACTGGTGAGCCAATAGAAAGAGATCAATGCTATAAGGTCACAGGCTCAAAAGCTCTGCACTACCTTTTTAGCATGTGTTACCATTTCTGCAAAAGACCATAAATAATGATATAATTAAAATATCTTTGCATTCAAATTTCCATTGCGAGGTATAGTTGAGTGACGCAAACCAAGCTTTAACTTATTGTTTGTATAGTCTTTGTTATTAAAGCAAGCTTAAACTTTTAAGTAGGATGGATGATGTCCTCTGGGAAAATTTGCATTTAGTTTACTACACAGAGATAGTTCACATTATTTCCCAGATTGTTGGATAATCTCTCACTTGTAGGTCACAAAAGGCCTATTGTTACAGTTTAACATTCTTCCAGTTTGTTTAGGCTGACTGATAGGAGATATAAAATGCTACAATTATTATACTACCAGATGTTCTTTATGCATTGATATAATTTGCTATGCTTGGATTACAGATCCATGGAGAAAGGGCAAAATATATAGCAAGTAAAATGTCATTGATCCGACAAATGGATTGCAAATTATTTTATATTTATTTATATGGGAGTTGTTGATTCCCTGTAGACCCCTTCTATTCCCAGATACCTTTCCAAGTTAACCACAGTGCGTTTTTGCCATATATACTCATACAAAAAGTATTCATCTGCTTTTCCTCATCCTCCAGCATAGTCTGTGGGGGCTCCAGCATCGACATGACAAGATAAGCGTGTCCAATTCCTGCTTAATTGCCTTTTTGAAGACTTACAAATGACAATGTTCTAAATATGAAGGAGCTCTAGCCAAAGTAAAATCCTCTTCTAGGACTCCAGCTGAAAAGTTTTAGCGGCCTGTCAATTCACTCTAAAATCTCGGTGTGACATACGAGACTCTAAATACCAGGAGGGAAGTATTTGGGAGAGGAAAGTGTTCATTTATCTGGTGATGACAGTGGATTGCTGGTTTTGACTCGTTCACATGAGCTCATATTCTAGTATTTGATGGTGATGAGGAGGATGAAGGTCTTATTACAGGAGAATTTTGTGTTAAAGCTACAAATCCAAATTACTTTTCATGTGTTCATTGGAATCAATCAAATCTGCCTATAAATAGGAAAATCTCTTCTTTGAGTAGGATTGAGATCTCGACAGTTTATGCTTGTTTATTGTCGCTTGGGTGTTACTCAATCACCCATTCATTGCAAACAAACCTGCCATTGGGTTGCCTTTCTTGTTGATATTAGGCAACCCAATGGTAACAGAAATTTTAGGCATCTGAGTTATCTTTCCCCCCAAGATAAGCAATGGTACCATAGATATGTAAAAGGACCATTATAGCAAAAAATATTGTAGTCTGGTAAATGTGGGTAATACCCATAATTATAGTATGTAGTATATTAAAGGGGTTATAAAGTCTAATCATTTTTTTACTTTAATGCATTCCTTGCATTAAGGTAAAACATGTTTAGGCATCAGTATCCACCCTCCCCCCCCCCTTTTTTTTTTTGCTTACCTGAGCCCCCATTTGATCCAGCGCTGTGACCATCTGGAGCTCTTCTCTCCCCTCAGTTCCTGGTCTCACTGGCTTTGCTCGGGCATCGGGAGCTACTGGCTTCTGCTGCTGTCAATCAAAGCCAGTAACAAGGGAGTGGGGTTAGGGCTGCTGTCTGTGTCAATGGACGGAGACAACAGGACTCAGGAGCGAGCGTGCACAAGTGCCCCCATAATATTATAGAGGATTTATATTGCGCCAACCATTTGCGCAGTGGAAGGATCCGTTTAAAGCATTTTTCCAAGCTCTTCCTACACATTATTATATTATTATTCTCCTACACATTATTATACAGGATTTATATAGTGCCAACAGTCTGCGCAGCACTTTACAACATGAGGGCAGACAGTATAGTTACAATACAATTCAATACAGGAGGAATCAGAGGGCTCTGCTCGTTAGCCCTTACAATCTAGGACTATAATAGGAAGCGGCCTCCTATGGGGGCACTGGACAAAGAGGAGGAGCTAGGAGCACCGGCAAGGGACCCAAGAAGAGGAGGTTTGGGGCCGCTTTGTGCAATTCCATTGCACAGAGCAGGCAAGTATGAACCTGTTTGTTTATAAAAAAATAAAATGAAAAAAATTAGGTTTCAGGCTACTTTAATTCTTTTTTTTATGGCTAGTTCACACCAAATGCATACCAGTGCTTTTTTTCTGCATCCAAAGGCATAGAAAGTAGGTTATATGGTTTTCAATTGCATAGTTCGCACCAGTGCTGGCAGTTCCAGTTACAGAAAAAAAATCAGAACCTGCTGCATTTTTCCTGCACGGAACTTTAGTGGAACGCAGTAAAATGCATCACAAACTCACTGGAATGCATTAAAAATGCACCAGACCACAGTACAGTGAAAAAAAAAAAAACAGAAAAAAGAAAAAAAAAAAAGCTGGAATGCATCCAAAAATAAAAATGCACCAGACGCATCAAAAACATGTTAAAAATGCGCATGCAGAAATGCATCAGGAAGAGATCTGGAGTGCATTTTTTTGGTGTGAATATTTATATTTTTCTCCAGATTTACGTACAAGCCATGTTGTCAAAAGTGACTGTTAAAGGGGTTGGGACAAAGCATTAAACCCTGCTGGCGATCAGCTTTAATCCACAGGGCTTATTCACAAGGGTGTCAAAAAATGCCGCATTTAGATTCATATAGCTTACAGTTCTGTATATATCTAAATGCAGCACTATAGTAATAAATGAGGCCATACCCATAGCTGCATTTAAAAGTAAAATGTGTGCTGCATTTATCTGCGTAGGACACAGCTGCATACAGGGCCAATACATTTGCAGATTTTCTGTAGGTATGTGCATAATCGTCTGTAAAAAAAAACTTGTAAATGTATACATGTAAAGCCAATAGAAGAACTGTACACGTTTAAATGCTGTACGCAACCAAACACAAGTATTTTAGGTGCATCTTTTCTGCAGACCCTTTTGCTAGCTCTGCCAGCAGAAACTTGCATGGGACAGCACAAAGGACTCAAGGATAACTGGATAAAGAGACATAACACAATTTATTTCATGTTGGCTATAATGGCCACAGCGTTTATTGAGGGGTTACCCAAAATGAACTATAGATCTCTCTCTCTCTCTCTCTCTCTCTCTCTCTCTCTCTCTCTCTCTCTCTCTCTCTCTCTCTCTCTCTCTCTCTCTCTCTCTCTCTCTCTCTCTCTCTCTCTCTCTCTCTCTCTCTCTCTCTCTCTCTCTCTCTCTCTCTCTCTCTCTCTCTATCTATATATATATATATATATCTCTCTATATATTAGTACAGTGCTCATGCGAGCATCTTTCTAAACATTATTTGAGGTTTGCAGATTTAAACCATCTGGTATACTGTAATGGCCGAGCATGTTTTGTGCAAATTACTACAACCATAAATTATTGAATTTATTAATACTATCACATAGTCCATCCAGAACTGAACTGGATTACAAACCCCCATTAACAAATGCCATGACAAAAATTTGAATATTTATATACAAGGGAGGAAGGGTGGGAGCAGCACGGGGCTCCGTCTTCAGCAGGGTCTCCTCAGGCGGTGAACGGATCGGGAAAGCCGCCGGCTTTTATAACCAATGCCCAGCTCAATCACACCCGATTCAACCAATCGGGACCCTTTGCTATGCCGCTCTACATTCTGCCATCACCTGGAGCACCCTAAAGAGAAGGTGGGGGGGAGAACCAGGGAAGAGAGGCAGCCCTCTGTACTCTCCCATGGAGCCTCGCATAAGCGCTAGGTGCTCAGTCATTCCATGCAGAAAATATGCACATGCCCGGGTGAACGATGCCATATGGTTGAAACCTTTTTTCCAAGGAAGTGTTGACTTTATTAGGATTTAAAATGGTCACTTAAAGCGGTGTTCCGCCCAAAAAAAATAAAAAGTTAAAAGCCAGCAGCTACACATACTGCAGCTGCTGGCTTTTAACAATAGGACACTTACCTGTCCTGGAGTCCAGCGATGTTGGCATCGCAGCTGATGTTTCCATCAGCTGACTGGTGCTGCCGCCGCGGGTGAGGGTACCCGGCAGTGTAGCCTTACGGCTTCACGTCGGGAACCCAACTGCGCATGCATGAGGCCCCTCTCCTCTCTCCTACTGGCACGGCGACAGGGAGAGGAGGAGGGAGCCCCGCGGTGATGTCACGGGCCGCGGCCCGGACTCCCGGAAGTGGGAACAGGATACCTGTCTAAGACAGGTATCCTGTCCCCCCTGAAAGGTGCCAATTGTAGCACTGGAGGGGGAAAGGAGACAAATGAGCGGAAGTTCCACTTCCACGTCCTTTTTTAACATGCCTAAGACTACTCTGTCCATGGAAGGACAATGCTGCTGTGTGATTTCACTGGAGAATCAACAGTGTGCATCATGTTAAAGGTAGTAGAAATTATAATCTACTGGCAGGGTCTACAGATAATAATAAAGCCGTTACCCAAAGTACAGGATAAATTAAAAACTGCTGCATTGGCTAGTGACAGACTTCACCTATTTATGCCATACATATGACATTTTAATGCCTATGGTTCCACTTTCATTATAAAGATCTTTGTCCACAATGATTTATAAATGCCTGTCTGTGGCTAAGTTTGTGGTATTGGCACACAGGCTGCGCTTCCAGTGCTTTTGCTGTCCAGGATAATTCGTCAAGCTGATTATCAGCCGAGCTTTTATAGTAAACGGCTTTTAAAAAGCATGTTTTAGCTTCAGTGCAACAAGACAGAGAAAAAAAAATCTTTATTTCTACTTTATCAGCTGTTGTCCATAGTGGACTTTTTTTTTAACAGTAAAAAAAAAAAAAAAAATGTGCTTACCTATCTGTACCTATTGTGTCACCTTCTGCTGAATTTGTCATTGTTCTTATGAAGAGCAAAGTGTTGGCCAGCTCACAGCTTTGAGGTTTTTGGGCTGTGCATTGTATGAGTGTTGCAGTTTACATCATTGAACTCCTATATTTTTCATCTTAATTCAATAACAATTTTTTTTTTTTATTAGCGCAACTAAAGCACACAGGTGCAATGGGTCCAAACTCATTAGTGGTGCTTTTAGCATACGTGAAATAGCTTTTTTGCACAATCGTTTTTATTGACTTTGTACATACAATCAAAATGGGAAAGTGATTCTATATACAGCGCGCTAGAACGCGGACACAAAAAAAATAAAGCTGAGAACAGCTCTCGCCTCCCACACTGGAAAGTGCAAACCATCTTACCTGTAGAATAAATGAATGTGTTACTTTGCCAGGCATGAACATCGCCAGAAACTATTTACTCGTCTCCACTGTCAAAGCCATACAACTTGATCATGACTGTGATTGTATAGAGAAGGTGTGGCAGCTTGCTGGTGAGATCATCTCTGTGCTTTCTTCTAAACAGCCAGTTCTGTTTGTTGTTACAGCATTCTGTGAAAGCACTGACACAGTAATGAGTTGGAATTAAAATAGCGGTTTTGCTGGGGCTCCATAGGGCAAACGGAGCAAAAAGGTGCACGATTGGCAGTGGAGGCTGACGTTTTAAGATTGTGGGGCGCCAGACCCCGCCCTTCTTTTTTGACCCATCCACTTCTCATAAGCCACATCCCTTATAGACTCCACCCACTCCATCCCCTGTATTCCACTTGTTTCCACTGTACACATGCTATACTATATACTATACTATACACCATACTATATGAGGCTCTCTCACTTCAGGACATTCATCTTTTCTGTGAGGGTTTAACATGCATGATTGATGACACTCACTCATGGAGTTGAACTTGACACCAACAGGAACCCCCGGGGGCTGGGCACAATTTAATCCTGACCTGGCTGGCGCTCAGCTGCTCTCGCCCCGTTGCCCGATTCCCACGACCCGGCCCGCGTTGTGCTCTGCTCAGTCTGCTGCTCTGTCTCTTTCTCCTCTCCTCTGTCCACTCTCTGCACACAAGATGGTGGGCTGGGGGTGGGGAGTGGAGGCTGGAGAGGGAGAGACCAAGTGTTGGAGTGCGACTTGCGGAGGGGGGACGAGACATGTCTAGGCAGCAGGCCAGGCTGTGCAACTGCAGGCATGGAAGATCTTGGCATACCTCCCCCAGGGAGGGACCAAATTAGGCTCAATAGACTAAGCGGGCCAGGGTCGGGATTTCGGCCCGCTCTAACGAGCTCCTATTAATAGAATAAAATTCTGGCAAGCAGCCAGTAACTATGGAGAATTCATTTTACAGTATTCTAGATACAACTTTTTAATGATTTTTTTACGGATGGACGTCCTGTTGCTAGAAGAGACTTTTTTTTTTTTTTTTTTCTAATCTACCTAGCAAGTAGCAACAGCAGCACAGCTGGAGAGAAACTCAAAAGAATAAATTCATTATAGTTTTATTTTTATTTTTTTATTTGTTTACTACTACTTCTCTTTTTTTTTTTTTTTTTTTGCAACAAAGCTGGTGAGACACCGCCCCAGGAGCCCCTATGGACAAGCCTCCAATGATGTTTGGTATTCTTTTCTTCCTTGATTTAAAGGGAACCTATTTCTTGGCCTTTTTTTTGGTCTTCTATTGGCTTGAGTCAAAGTCTGTTATTAGTTAGAATTTTTGGGAATCAGATACTATTCTGTATTTTCACTGCAGAGGTAAAAATGTACCGACGTTATCTTTAATAGCCAACCAGATTTTTAGAGCCTGTCACTGGGAGTATAGCGGTAACATCTTTTGGACGTCTTTGGCTTGCTTTGTCATTGTATGTTTTTTGGTTAGGTATGTTCAAATCCAGATAAGACATCTGGTAGATCACCGATCCTGGTGATTTTCTTGGGTCCCCCACCAGTGCTCTCGGATCCCTCGTTTGCTATGGGGGCACTTATGTGTGTTTGCTTCTGAGCCAGCTCTGTGTGCCCACAAGATACGATGAGTGCGGCTTAGCCCCATCCCCCGCTCCCCACTCCCTGCTCACTGGGCATGATTGACAGCAGCAGAAGCCAATGGCTCCTGCTGCTGTGTCTGAGCCAATTCGGAGCGAGAGAGCATCTGCTCTTGTGCACATCACTGGATTGAGATCAGGCCCTGGTAAGGGGGTGCTGAGGAGGGACTTGCTTTCAGAAGGTCTTTTCCCTAATGCATTAAGGTAAAAAAAAATGTCTGCCTTTTAGAACCACTTTAAGAGGAGAAGTGCGCAGGGCTGATAACATTGCTTGGGATTTCAGCACAGCAGAGTCACTCTGTTGGCAGCTTAGTTGAAAAGCTATCACATCAACAGATACTTTTCTGTACTTGGAGGTTTTTTTTTAAAGAGATGAAACATAGGAAAAAGTGCATGCATAGTTGGGTGGTTAGGTTGAAAAAAGTTAATTTTGTTCAACCAATAGAAACAAAATAAATAAATAGAATACCTTCATATACACAATCCTATACCCAGTGTTACATACATTAGAGATGTGCGGCATGTCTTTTTTTTTGTCCTGACATACACTTTAAGCTTCAATGAAGACTCAGGGTCTGCTTGAGAGGAGCATTCTGGCATCATTGATCACATCTGTGTATTGTAGTATTTTGACAGGTTTCAAAGTAAAACGTAGTATAGTGCTGTTCTGTGTGATGATGTAAATGGGTTTTTACATTGGCAAATTTGATTCCTTGATATATCTTTCAATACACTGTGCCCGTGTTATCTGCTTGAAAGTCTTTTCGCCAGGATCAAAAGATGCTTTTTTACAAAAAGAAGTTGTTAGAGTTTTCTATACACTTTATCTTTAGTACTCTTGGATTGCAGATTCCCTAAAGTCTCCCTGTGCCACAACAACCACCAGTGGAAGGATCCGTTAAAAGCATTTTTCCAAGCTCTTCCTACACATTATTATATTATTTATTATTATTATTATTATTATTATAATAATACAGGATTTATATAGGGCCAACAGTTTGCACAGCACTTTACAACATAAAGGCAGACAGTACAGTAGTATTCAATACAGGAGGAATCAGAGGGCCCTGCTCATAAGAGCTTACAATTTAGGAGGAAGGGTCAAGTAGTACAAAGGTAATGGCTGTGGGGGATGAACTGTTGATGTAAATTGTTAGGTATGGGTAGGATATGCTACTCCTAAGAGGATGGTTTTCAGGGATTGTCTAAAAGCAAACAGAGTAGGAGATAATCGGACAGAGGGGGGTAGATAGTTCCATAGGATGGGAGAGGCTCTGAAAAGTTCTGGAGGTGACGAGGGAACTAGAGAGCAGGAGGTCTTGGGATAAACTAAGAAAATGATTAGGTTGGTATTTTGAGACTAGGTTATTGATGTAGCTGGTAGCAGAGATGTGGATGGCTTTGTAAGTTGTTGTCAGTATTTAGAATGAAATTCATTGGGTTAGCGGAAGCCAATGTAGGGATTGACAGAGAGGAGAAGCAGACACAGAGTGGTTGGTAAGGTGGATGAGCCTGGCAGCACCATTGATGATGGACTGAAGTGGGGGAAAGCCTATGTAAAGGTAAGCCAATGAGAAAGGAGTTGCAGTCATCGAGGTGAGAGATGACCAGGGAGTGAATTAAGAGCTTTGTTGTGTCATTGGTTAGAAGGGGCGTATTATTATTATAATAATTCATATCCTTTTGTTCCCACAAATAGAGCTTTCTTTTGGTGGTATTTGATCACCACTGTGTGTTTGTTTTTTTTTATTTTTTGCGCTATAAGCAAAAAAAGACTGACAATTAAGAAAAAAAAACAAAAAAAACAATTTTTTACTTTTTGCTATAAAACACTTTATTAATGAAAACATTTTAAAAATCGAATTTCTTCATAAATTTAAGTCAATATGCATCACACCTAGTAGCGATGCCTATGAGTTTAAGGCCTCCCGGCCCAGGGTCAGTACTTCCAACATGGAGAGCCATTGCTCTGTACACTCAAAGTCCTGATTCGAAGCCAAAGGAAATATCCGCTACATTTTGGGTGTGGGTTAGTATATGACCTACTTCATGTGATGGCACTAAGCCATTCAAGTGCTTGAACAGAAAGGAGAGGTAGATGCTGAGTAAATGTGGACCTTGCATAAAGGCCACACAGGACCTTTTTATTACGGAGTCCCCCACACCCTGATAAGGAACAATAACTGAAAGCTTAAAATGCCCAAAGCATTAAAATCAAAGTTGAAAAATACTAACTTCAGGCTCTAGTTTCCAACTTCTATGTGTAGGCTTTTACTGTCACTATTCTTCAGTGTTGCCTCTTGGGAAGTGTGAAATCCCATGAGAATGCACTCCTGCGTGGTGTGCTATAGATCAGTGTTTCTCAACTCCAGTCCACAAGGCGCCCCAACAAGTCATGTTTTCAGGATTTCCCTCTGATGAAACATCTGTGGTAATTACGAAGGCAGTAAAACTGATCAAATCACCTGTAAAAAATAATGGAAAGCCTGAAAACATGACCTGTTGGGGCGCCTCGAGGACTGGAGTTGAGAAACACTGTCCTAGATGACCATGTCTGAAACAAACCCTGGTTAATCAAGCAAGTGCAACACTTAGGGAGGAGACCTTTCTATTCTTTGTCACACTGCTTTCAGACTGCCTCCTTGCACATTGAATTTATTTTAACCATGAGCTGAAATAGTCGCAACCATTAGCTCAAAAATAGCAGTACTTGGCTCATTGCACTCTGGTAGAGTTTATCATTTAAATTGTGTATGCAATACCACACTTTCTTAAACAGTGATTTTCATTGTGCGTCTTCTTAAAAGAAGCATTTGCAGACATTCATACATCATCGGTCTTTGTATCTTGCCGCTAACCTAAATGAATTAATTATGAATTATAGTCTATTTATGCTTGTGGTATTGCCATTCAGACTCCTCCAGAAGAAGTGTGTCTATATTATGATCAATTATCTTTCCTATACCAGTAAGAGTTTGATGTGTAATGTTCGTTAATGATCTTTCCTAGAACAGGCTGGCAGTGAAACGACTCTTCGCCAGAGTCTGAGGAAACTGCTAATAACGGCCAGAGTCAACCAATGAGTTATAGTTTATGTAAACCCTAATAATTGACTTTTCTCATATTTTTCTCCCTTTTCGTCTGTTAAATATACCTATGAAAGTATTTTGATATATGTTTGATAAGTGTAGAAAATACCTGTTGATCCTATCCGAAAGTCAGATGTCTTGTGAAATCTGCCTCTATCTTAGGGAGTTTAATCGGCCTTTTCAGTTTTTCTCTTGGACTACAAAACCCCTTCCTCTTATGTTGTGATGATGAGAATAAGCAGTATTTTGTAGTTCAGCAAGAGCCAATTGGGCAGGTCTTACACCATTCTGTTAGATTTCAGTCCACAAAAACACTGTGTTGTCACAGGAAATTAGGCATTAAGTTCTTCTCTAGTAGGAATGAAAGGTATTTTAGATATTTTTCACTTGCTTTTATAGAGTCTTTTAAAGTGATAAAACATTGGACTTGTGCATGTATTGCAGAGGTGTACTGCATATGTGTGTGTCTATATTTTTTTTTTTACCTTTTCTTGATCTACACTTTAAGTTATTTTACTGGGACCAGTATTTTCATAGGGGGGGGGGGAGGGGTCGGCGACCGGTCGACTGCAATCTACCAGTCGCTCTCGGCCTCACGTAGATCGCGCCCTTGGTTCACCGACCTGCCGACCCTACAGCTTCAAACACAGTGCAGTCCTATATGTGTTGTGGGACTACTTCCTGTCATTTGCAGCTGAGACGGCAGAGGGAGCAGGCAGCAACCAAGGGGTTAAAACAGGTGGTGGGAAGTCATTGTATTGCCTTCTTACCACCTGCTTTAACCCCTTGGACCACCACACACACACACACACACACACACACACACACACACACACACACACACACACACGCAAGCATGCAGTTGTGGGGCACTTGCAGATTGGCTCCATTTACTTGAATTGGTTGTGATTGGCGGGCAGTAGCACCCTCTGAAAGCAACAAGGGGTACAATTCCTCCTGCAGCATGTGTACACCATTGGCTGCTGGGGGGGTTGGCAACCTGTCGATCGCAGACAGGTGATGGGTAGAAGACATTCCTTCCTTGCCACCCCTCAAACCTGAACAGGAGCAGTGTTTTCCTCCTGCAGTAGCTGAAAGCTTGCTTCTCCTCCTCTGCCCTTCTGACACCATCCACTGCCCTACTGACACTCTCCACTACTCGACTGACTGACGCTGTCTGCTTTTAGAGTAGGCTAAGTTTATATTTTTTTACAGTGACATTTGTTTTGTTATGTTTTTCTAAGTTTTCCTTACTATTTAGTTAGGCCTTGAGTGCCAAATGGCAGTGTTTTTTGATCTCTTTCATGTTCAGGTAGATCTCTACCTATCAAAGACTGCCTACCCCTGTTTTAAAGGTTTTTCCTCTTAGGACTTTATTTTTGTGGATATTAATGTTATTGCCAAGTCACAGAAGTAGAAATTTTATGGGCCTGTTTGTTACTGCTGGATAAATGAACAGCACTTCACATTTTGGAGACAGAAGGGATATTACCTAACACTGGAAACCCTTGTTGGTATCAACAAATTGTTGCTAAGGGCATCAGTGGCTAGCAGTTGGCGCAATATGATTTAGATTTCTGGTGTCCTAGACAAACCAGGGGTAGCTAAAGATTACAAAATACAATCCACACAAAATAGCAGTACATAAATGGAATGCCACCTTCATGGTCCTAAAATATTTCTAAAGAGATGGATCAGATTCAAGCATCACTGTTCAAATTCAGATGGTGTCTGGGTTGCCAAGTGAGCATTGATGAAAACTGAAGGCATCAGGTGCAGAAGTACAAAGCTTTGTAGAAAATCTGGTTGGGAAAATCATATTTGGATAAATAGTAATTTGAGTTGGAACGAGTACATGAGGTATCGCAGCATTTTTGGCACCTGAAAAGTTTTGCTGGAACCTGAGTCGAATGATATAGTTAAAAAACCTCGTTTTCAAGATACCCTAGTGATCTAGCTTTGTAATTTTGAATGCAATTGTATCTATATACTAAAACAGATAACCTTTTTTAACACAGATATATAGATTCATCCGTTTGCGGGTATGGGTTTGCCCCATTTTGTCCAATTTTCTCTGCATTAGTAGGAATAATTAAAGCGCAGTGGTGTCCACACTATGGCCCTCCAGTTGTTAAGGAACTACAACTCCCATCATGCCTAGTCATGTCTGTGAATGTCAGAGTTTTACAATGCCTCATGGGAAGTGTAGTTCCGCAACAGCTGGAAGGCCATAGTTTGGACACCCCTGGGCAATAATTCCTTATTGCAATTTACATGTGGGTGGGTGCATTCGTTTTCATTTTTTTTTTTTTTTTAAACTTTTTTTTCTTTTATTTTCACCTAGAACTTCTGCTAGTAAAGCATTTGTGTCAAAGCATAATAACACTTACTCACTATACATACTGATAGAGAAACAGCATTGTCACCAGGACTGCTCTTAAAAAAAAAAAAAATACAGGGCCCATACAGCCAACATGAGATTTAGTAGACCCTTCCCCCACTCTCAATCCTGAAGGATCCTATTGTGTGCCTGCAGCTGTTGGTGGGGAGGAGAGGAGGGAAGCCGGTAGCACTGTGGGGGTGGGGGCACATAGGGGGCCTGGGCAGCAGGAGAAACGTATTGTGTACAGGGAGGTTAATGGGTACTGGGGGATGCACTGGGGGGGAGGCGGGGGGGCAATTACTTGAACCAAATACAATCTTCTCTGCAGCAGCTGAGAGCCAGCGGGAGGGAGAGAAGAAGCCAGCTTACAGCTGCTGCAGAGAGCCATTCAGGGGGATCTGTTCCAGTAATTGCTGCCCCCCCCCATCCCATTCTGATTCACCAGTTGCCTGGGCCCCATATAGGAGGTCTTGTGGTACCGCTTTAACCACAGCCCTAGTTGTCCCCTTAGGACAGCACTACAGAAACCTTTCTTCATTTATGTTATGTAGTTGGAAATGGTTCTGTAGTCCTCAGAGATAATTAGCAATGTAATTGATATGACAGCAGCACAGGAAGATATCCGTTGACCAGATTCCAGACCAGACTTTTTTTTTTTTTTTTTTTGCTCTTATACAAATATAATAAAGTAATATAACAAATATAATATAATAAAATACTTTCAATTATATATTTAGCAGACCAAAAGAGACCCAAATAAGCAAAGTTTCTTGTTAGGTTTTACATACACTTTATAACTAAAATGTGAACTGTGGTCTCCCAACTCTGTAGGTGGGAGTTGATACCCATAATTCCTATTCTCATCTGTGTTTTAAAGTGGATATAAATCCATCGTATTAGCAGATTCAAAAACGGTTACATTCCCAGCATGTGCCAGGAATGTAACCGTCACATTGGTTGTACTCTCAACCAAACTGTCAAATCATCCAATGGCTGGTGTCATAACTGATCACATGTGCAGCATCTTGTCAATTGAGGATCAAAGGCAAAGATGGCGGCTTCCTTGGCTGAAAATGATAGGAGGGTTTAGTTCCACTATAAAAGATCACTTGACTAAACGGATGAAATGTAGGAATTTTTACAGGTGTATTTTACAACTTTACGGACTCGTACAAATCATCATTGCGGCTGTAATATGAAACTTTTATAGAATGTTCAAGAAGTTCTGTGAACCGTGTTACTGTGGTTTTGTCTGACTCTTCTGATGTTAGATCTAATTTCAAGTTGCACCTCTAGCCATGCAAGATCCTTAGGACTTATTGTTTAGCTAAAGTTTGAAAGAGAAATACAGTAATGCGTTTATCGATATTATGACTCTTCAGATTTTCAAAGCTGAATGTGTCGGCTGTGGCAACAATGACTTCACTAGTCATCAGATGAAAAGTGATTGGGGTCAGCATGTGACCTGTCAAAATATTGACTGCTGTGTAATTAGCCATAAGAAAGCCAGCAAGTGATTGTACAGTATATATCTATTTGAGGTTTTCTTTTTGAGAAGTTTATGAAAGCATGCGCAAAAGAAAAGCGTAGAAGGAAAACAAAGATTAAGCTGTTGTATAAAATGAGGCATCTCTTTAGATGAGCACGATCCTTGGGTGCCCATTGTGAGCTTGCATATGAAACACGCACATGTAAAGGAATGCCAGGGATCCCAGCAATCAGGGGTTGCAGGAAAGAAATTTGCTTGATTCCCCCAACAACACAGACAGTGTTGACAGGGGAATCCCTCCTGATGAACCATTGCGAACACAGTGATTATTGCTAGCAGCTATAACAGCTGATAGTAATAATCGCATGTAAAATTCCGGCAGGCTGGTTGTACTCAAGTTGATTGATCGATCAACTTGGGTAAATTCAGCCTGCCCATACATGGTTTGAATCTCGGCCTATTCCTGCTGAACCGGCTGAATTTTGAACAGTCTATGGCCGGCTTAGGTGTAAACCAGCTCCGGCTCTGCGGAGACTCTGACAGCAGTTTCTGTCCAGCATGAGAAAAAGTCAGTACCTGTACAAGGTGGCCACACATAAAAAATAATCACTAGCTCTGCAGTCTCCGACAGCTGTCAAGCTGCACCCCAGTAGGAAGGTCACCACTACAGAGCAGCACTTAGGACAGAGAGGAGCCTAGATGCTAGTAAGTAAAACTTCTCCCTGTGGGAGCCTACATAATATGGTTACATACGCCGGAGCGACCATTTGAGACCGGGTTAGACACATGGGGATAGATCCAACTCTATGCTAAGCTTCTGATGCACCCGATGGGGATCGGCGAAACCGGTCAGGCATGGATCGGATTCATCCACCTCCAATCCCTGACCCACATGAGATTCTTCTAAAGTTGGAAAAACTTCATATTGGACGATTTCTATATGGACTGAGGATTACTATATGAATAATGAAATCCGATAAGTATACTATACCATTGGATTTACAATGTCTGTGTTTGTAACTTGTGCTACCTATAAGGAACTAAGTACACTTTACAACTAATCTATGTCTAGCACGGACTATATGGTTAGGTCTTTGCTGTCAGACCATTAATTTGCAGTGCGAGGGAGGTTTCTAGGCTTTGGGGACGTGTACATAATCCAAAAGGGAATTATAATACAACAAGCCCTTGCGTGTACCTCCTCTGGACCGCTGCCTCTTTTGCTCTGACCTTCTATTCCTACAACTATATGATGTGTTGCAGACGATAGATAGATAGATAGATAGATAGCTTCCAATACCACCTCAATGCCGATGACACCCAGATCTATCTCTCCACTCCTCAACTCACCCCCTCGATCTCCTCACGGATCTCAAACTTACTGAGTGACATCTCGGTATGGATGTCACACCACTTCCTCAAATTTAATCTTTCTAAAACTGAGCTTGTTATATTTCCTCCTTCACGGTCCCCCCCCTGTGACTTCACCATTAATATCAACAACATAACCATTGGTCCCTCCAGGGTCCTGGGTGTACTCCTTGACTCTGACCTCTCCTTCAGCCCCCATATCCAATCACTGGCTAAATCCTGCCTCCTTAACCTCCGCAACATCTCCAGAATTCGACCCTTCCTGACTGACACCACAAAGCAACTTATTCACTCCTTGATTATTTCCCGTCTTGACTACTGCAACTCTCTCCTTAATGGCCTACCCTTAGGCAGGCTATCCCCCCTTCAGTCTATTATGAATGCTGCTGCTAGACTAATACACCTCACTAATCAATCCGTGACTGCTGCCCCTCTCTGCCAATCTCTTCACTGGCTTCCCCTACCCCACCGTGTAAAATTCAAAATGCTAACCACAACATACAAGGCCATCCACAACATCGCCCCCAGCTACATCACCAACCTCATCTGCAGATATCGCCCAAATCGTCCCCTCCGCTCCTCCCAGGACCTCCTGCTCTCTAGCTCCCTTGTTACCTCCTCCCATGCTCGCCTTCAGGACTTCTCCAGAGCCTCTCCCATCCTCTGGAACTCCCTGCCCCAGTATGTCTGATCAGCCCCTGCCCTGTCCACCTTTAGGAGATCCCTAAAAACTCATTTATTCATGGAAGCCTATCCCACACCCACATAACTGTCCCCGAGCCACAACCATCAAATCATTCTCTGCAGCTATTACCTTTTTATACCACGACCCCCTCCCTTTAGAATGTAAGCTCTATGAGCAGGGCCCTTCTGTACCTTTTGTATTGATCTGTACTGTAATTGTGTTGTCTCCCCTATACATTGTAAAGCGCTGCGTAAACTGTTGGCGCTATATAAATCGCGTATAATAAAAATAATGATAGATCTATCTCTAGCTCTATATCTGAAGTTGTTCCATAAACAGCACAATCTGCGGATGCTTGGGACAGTAACTTTAAGGTAATTTTATCCTCATTATCGATAGGATTTCCCCTGGGAATTCAGGAAGAAACGGCTATTTCCTCTAAATGAGTGTGGGAAATTACATTTTATATGATTATTTCCAGTGGGTCTAAGGAGAATTGATGCATTGCAAACGTGGGGTGGATTTGTTTGTAGTACCATTTTAATGTTGTTATGTTTTGATGAATTAAATTGATCTTAATTGATCCAGCGTGCTGGCAGAGATATAGAGATAGATATAGAGATAGAGATAGAGATAGATATATATATCTATATTATATATATCCTAAAGCAGCAGCAGGCAAGTTGGAGGGTCCCATTCTCATGGATGCTGTGGCCCATACAGGGTGAATTGAGCATTTATGCGGCTGGAGCCACCAGGCAGTCTATGTAACTCTATGGGGATGCAGCAACTGTATGGACACAGCCACTAGTCCTAATTTGACAGGTGTGAAGCAGTGGGTGAGCAGTACTGAACGTACATGGTCTGCATTCTGGGCAGCTCACCCACCCCTGCAGGCCCCGTCACATTAAGATTGGTGGATGTAACCATACAGTTGATGATTTCCCCATTGAGTTTTATAGGCTGCCTGCACACAGCTCCAGCTGCATAAAGAAAGGACAATTCATGTTATATAGGCCACAGCACCCATGTGAATGAGGTCTAAATGTAATGGGTAATGCAGTTTAGGGACTGGAAGAAGAGGGGATTCTGCTCTGAATTGCAAGTTGCTGCGTTGCTAAGAATTTAAGTTAATCTTTTCAGAAAAAAAGGAAAGAAAAAAAAAAAAACCCCATACAGCCTTCCTCTCTTCCCCTAGTCCCTGCTGTACTTACCTCTATGGGTGATGAGCTGTCAGTGCTCACACAGCTGAAATATGGATGTGAAATCCCCACTCTTCTCCCCTGTTTTAATGCAGTGCTTCCAGGACAGATCAGAGCAATTTCCTGTGTCAGTGCTGACCAATCAGAATCGCTCTGATCCATCCCATAAGCACTGCAGAAAGAAGGGGGAGAAGGGCACTAAATGGGCCTCATGGGCACTGACTGCTCATCCCCCATGGAGGCAAGTACAGCGGTGGGTGGAGAGTAAGTTAACCTTTTTTATTTTTTCTTTGAAAACATAAACTAACTCTTTAAATTCATGGTGCTGGTATGGGGAATAGAGATTACTAGAGAAGGGAAGGGATCCTATTGGGTGATACTCTGATTTAACTAAATTTTAATATTATTTTACTGTATTTTTTTTTTTTGGTACTGTTGTGGTAAGAAAGCTTTTTTAAATAATTTACCAGGTCTTGCACAGGTTGGGAACTATAGATTTACAGAATAACATTACGGTACTTGGTTCACACTGATGTGTTTTTATCAGATCGCCCAACAGTGGAAATAATATTGCTTCCAAAGGTGCCTGTTTACATCAGTGCAAGTAAAAACAATCCTGCTGCTCCAGGTGAACCGGCAATGATGGTGTCTGCAATTCAGCTATGCATGGGGCGCACGCTATTGCTGCAGAATACATGTTAAGGAAGAAGATTGGACGGCTGCACACCCATATAATGCAGATAAAAGCTTTTTTTATTCAAAAAATCATCAATAAAAATGGGAACAAAGCATATTGGCAGGTGATTTCCCAAAATTGCAGCTGCAGTGCGCCTTTGGGAAAGGGTCCTATGCTACTTTTGTGCCATTTCCAGTGCAGTTTGGGCCCACAGAATATGCAAACCACATCCAAAACGCAACCAAAGTCGCATCAAAGTTGCACTAACTAATCACACTGCAAATTGTGTCAAAATTACATCACAATAGTGTGAACCGAGCTTTAACCGATTAAAGTCACTATTTACACTCTCAAGATTAGTACCTTTTTAGATTATGCAATCTAATTGCTTTATAGTGCTTGTCACAGGTTCACTTTATCAGTAATACGCTGAAAGAAATCTCGTCCCTGTTACCTTTTGTTGAGTCATATTGTGTGACTTATGAGATATTTGAGGCCCCCCCCCCCCAGTAAATAATTCCGTGTTCTGTGTAAAGTGCTGTATAATATGTAGGTGCTGTATAAATAATGGATATTAATAACATCTGTGCTGCAGATCCTGTGGGGGATTTATTTTGGCATGCATCTGTGTCAGGGTTTTTATTCATAGCCGTTTATATAATTTGCTGGAATAGAAACTTTCTGATTGTGTCTCATGTAAGATTCTCTTCTCCATTAAATGCCAGGTCTCCTTATAGGTTGCCCGCCTCTATGGCCTAGTTACATGCTGTTGGCATCAGTCCAGTTGAAGCTGGTAGGAGTCTGCTCACATCTCATCTTGCAGATACACATTCATGGCTATGGGGCAGTCATCTCAAACAGAGATTCTAATACCAAGCGGAGCGAAACATTTTCCGTGTCTTGGCACCCATCCCTCTAGCTAGATGCTTCCGCCGTGCTGCTGTCACTACTGACTAACCTTTGACACGTTCTAAAATACGCTAAATGGTAAACCCAGAATGTCAGAGAGAACTGATTTTGATGGTAGACCGCATCATCACAGCCCTACAAATATTCCTGACTGTACTCTGTTAAAAGCAGATTATAGATTCATTTAGATATTGTTTATCAGGTTTGTTTAATAAAGCTTTGAAAATTGCAGAGGAGCAGCAGCCAATCTGATTTCAGTTATTCTTGGCAGATCAGTGAAAAATTAAGACATCGGGTGGAGATTTACTGAAACTGGAGCACTGAGAATCTGGTGCCATTGTGCATGGTAGCCAATGATGTCTGTTTAGGCGAAACGCGTCGGGGTTTCTTGCTGGTCCACAGTTATTTGTCTCTTTTTCAAGCGCTTGTATTCCTATTGGCAAATGTAAGTGTAATAATTATGATTTTATCTGGAATAAATATCCTATACAGTATTACGCTATGTGCCCTATCTCTTTCCTTTATCTATGGTTTGGCTGATTTGCATCTGCATGTAAGCTGTGTCTACTCTGCTGAATTCAACGGATCGTCCATCCAGACTCTGTATTCCATACATTGAGTTGGTGCCTCATTGGTTACCTTCCAAGCTTGGTGTACACCTGTACAAGTTCAATCTTTCTGTTCCTTTCCGATTTCCCCATCTGAGGAAGGCAGCATCCACCCAGTTTTGGATACCGTTATATACCTTTCACACCACCATTTTATTTGATATCTGGTACTCCACACCTTGGAAGACCTATTAGCGCGCGCTTGAAGTGACTGTGTTTTTTATATATCCATATAAACAGCATGTCAACACCTGAACTACTTCTCATATACAGAGCACATTTGGACAAACATGTGAGCATTATTGGGAGCAGAGAGGAAATTGCCAGAGCCATGGTGATTGGATGAGTAATATTTGGGTCCCATTCCGATGCTGTACACAGATCTACAACCGGATGTCAATTAGCGATGCTTATATCAACATACACTAAGGTGAGAGTTCTGAGAGACTGGTATCATTAGGAGACCACTTGTGAAGACATCTACGATCTTTTGCCAGCTTATTTATTACTACACTTAGCCACTTTATATTTATCCACCGTTTGAACTGTGCCCTTTAGAAATCGTCTTCCTATATTTTTGACTCTCACCTCACGGATGGAGAGAACTTTGCAGAGCACTTTTATAGCCATTTAATATTTTTCTGTTTGTTTTTGTTTAACACCATGCACTTTATTTTGATGCACTTTATATTTATGCACTTTATACGTTTCAAGAACCATCATTATGTGTGATTACATTTGATTGCGCAAGATCACTCTCATTTATTATTGTGTGTGGTAGCCAATCAGCTTCTAACTTCAGCATGTTCAATAAAAGTATCATAAAAAAGGGGGGGCGGAAATTTCGGACTTTTAATTAAGCTATGGCCATGTGCCTCCATCCCTATCATTGTGAGGAAAAGGAGCAAAAATGCATCAGAAAAAGCAACAAAGATGCAACAGAAAAAGCAGCAAAGATGCAACAAAGGGTGGGACTTTATATGAAGCTCATGGTAACAAATTATGTAAAAAAAAAGGGTAACTTCACTTTCATAGGAAAAAATGGCAAATAAAAAAATCTAGCATATAAAATTGTGTCACAAATCATATTGTAACTGAATGTTGTTAAAAATGACCTTTCCTTTTCAATCTGCAGCCACTGTCATTTTCTGTAAAGTGCAAAGCAATATGGCTACATGGAGGTGTGCTGTACACAGAATGTATACAGAACTTCCCCCAGAAACATTTCCTGCTTGTATGATTGGCTCACTGATTTTCAGATTTTTGGCACCCCCTGCAACAAAATAGTCATTTTTGGCAAGATACTCCCAATAGAAAATAACGTCTAAAGGGATGCAGACCCTGCATCTTTACTCATTAGAGCCCTGATTCTGCAGCAGCTGGTTGATAATTATGAAACCGCTCCCATTAGACTCGCTCAGTACAACAGGGCTTTCTTCAGAATAACAAATGGTAGGAATCTGCAACAAAGTTTTTTAAAATCCTTGCAATGTACATAGATCCCCCAGAGGGGAATATTTTTTTCTCAACAAAGGTGGAGTTTTTTGACAAAAAAAAAAAATCCTGGAAGTTTTAGTAAAGTTACGAAAATTCTCGTAGGACATAAAAAAAATTCAGAAGTGATGTACCATAATCTGTTGTAGTCTATTTGTATTGTATTTTCGAACGACAACTGTACTGATTAAACGAAAATCGTACAATCTGGTATCATGCAAGAAAAATTTCCGTGCTGGTTCCATGGGGTAATTTTACATAAATTGTCATGATTGGCTCTCGAAAACCTGTGTAATAACGATCCGATTATCGTACGATCGATTTGAAAGCAGTATTTTTCTTACGATTTTCTGATCGTGTGTACGGGCCAGAACGTTCGCTGTCATTTACTGTTGAATCCCCCTCCAGGGACAATTGAACGTGGAAAGGCTTATATCTGAGTCACACGGGTGTATATAGTTACTTGATCAAGCTCATATATAGTATCCAAAAATGTGTCTTTATAAAAAAAAAAAAAAAAAGAGAAAGAGAAGACCTGAACAAAAGAAGTTGGGTCAACAGGGACATTGTAACCCATCTGATAGCACTATACAGGTTTACTTACCCTTTTTGTCCCTTTGCCCTGTCCCAGCTTAAACCAACTCCTCCCTTCACAGATGTGTACTTGCCTCTGATGGTTGTGGTCTCTGGGGTTTGTTTACATCCAGCGCCACATGCTTCACCCAGCTGGCAGCGCTTGTGCATTACAGTCCCATAGATTTCAGTGGGGTCATCTGGCTTCACCTCCAGCCTCGGGACATCCCCATAGAACTCTATGGAGCTGTAACTCTCAGGCACATCCAGGATGTACAAAAACATGACCATTGGATTGGGGAAACTATGCATCTGTGGTGGGGAAGGGTGAGGTAGGTTTGGTCACAGTGATCAGTGGTTTGTCTGAAAGTACACCCTTCTATAAAAATAAAAACAGCCACAGCCTGAGCAGAAAAGTCTGTGTCCTGCCAACAGGTGAAATAAGTGACTTTGTATATATGTATTTTCTGAGAATAGCTTGGTAGTCGTATGGTAGAGGGAGGCTGCTTCCAGTAGGCTTCTTTGTGTTAAGTCTGCATGCAAGATTGTCTTTTTGCTGGTAGTATATCCTGTCCATGATTCACAGCCAAAGCAAAAATGATACCCCATGATGTCATCGGTGGGCAGTAATGTGGCCAAATGCAACCCATTCAATGCCAACACAAGCCAAACACGTGGCTGGGAAATCTCCATTTGGCCATTAAAAAAAGGCATTCAGGAGGTGGCAGTATAACCTCCAGTATGCCTGCCAGCTGCTGCTCCACAGCCATCTCAAAAGTGATCTGCGGTGGATTGCTTTTTAGAGGGCTGTGGAGCAGCAGCTGGCAGACATCCAGGGGGCTATATTGCCACCACCTGAATGCTCTCTGAATGAGAGGTGTGAACAAGTTTTTTACTTTTTGTACAGCAATAGACATGGCTATTCTACTGCTTAAAGCGGAACTTCACTCTCTCAATCAACAATGGCTATTCTTAATCCTTATGCGGCTAGCATTAGTAAATTGATAGGAAAGTATATCATATTTACTTGTGTTCAAACTTTTTTTTTACATTACCTAAGTTACTTGGTTTCCAGCCTAGACAACTGACGTCCTGTATCCCAGGAGGGAAGGAGGGGTTTCAGATAAGCATACCCTGCTGCCTGCATGCCTGAGATGAGTGCAGATGGATTCCAGGAAGAAAATGCTACATGAATCATCTGCTCTTACTCAAAATGGCCACTGCAAGAAATGCTGGGGGTGTTTTTCAAAGTGACTTCTCAATAAAAAAAACATGGAGACATAGATGGATAAGGGAGTTTGCTTTGTATATTAAAACTGAATTAATTAGTGTTTTTGCTTTGTGGTGCTCAGATGCAGTGAAGTTCCACTTTAAGTAAAGGTATATAAACCTTACTCGGTTTTTAATAAGCTCAAGGAAGGATGCAAAAAGAAAAACAAAAAAGACCATCACAAAGATCAGAACATATGAATATTAAATACAAATAGTCATTACTGGAATTTAAAGGAATACACTGGAGCCTTGTGGGCAATAAAGGACACATGTCACATATATCACTGCTCTTAAAATCATGAAGTCAGGCCGTCTTCCAGAGTGTAAACTCATTTATCAAAGGCAAAGTGCCAGTTTGAGATGTTGATGGTGTTGCTGTGCAGGTGTTTGACAGTGAAAAAAGGTAAATTGGACCTTTTAATCTGCCTAGAAAAGCATGTTATGGGAAATGATTTGTGTTGGCAGGAACAGACCACGGTGTCCGTATGATGCTCTTTGATCTATTGTGGGGTGAGGAGAAAGATTTGTCTATTTCTATCTGCCAGGGAAGAAGGTGTATCACAGCAGAGGGCAGATATGAAGTTTAGACACTCTCTTGGTTATTTTTGCTATAATCTCTCCTGGGAAAAATATTTTTATTATTGGGTTGTTATGGGTTACTTCACTTTGCTCATAGTTTTTTCTCTTATTAAATAAGTCCCCATTGCCCACCTATAAGAATGATATATTGCTAAGCCCCTATTCACACACGAGTATTTTATAGTATGTTTCACTACCCCTGACTATGCTCAACATGCAGAATTCCATTGTTTGTAATTGTGTCTGTTTACATTGCATTGCTCATCGCTTGTCCACTCAATATCCTACGCTCAGAAAACTACATCCAGTGCCTTGAAAAAGTATTCATACCTCCTTGGAATTTTCCACATTTTGTCATGTTACAACCAAAAACGTGAATGTGTTTTTTTTTTTTTTTTTTTTTAACACAGGTAATGTTTATTGAATAAAAAGGTACAGTACACTTGAGAATTCAAATTAAGTATCTTATACAGAAGTATTTGTAGAACCAAATTTACAATGGTAAATGTTGTGGTCTAATAAACATGCGTTATAGGAACATGAGTCATCTATGCAACTTCCCCCCAGTCTATTTTCGTGAATGTGTTTTATTGGGATTTTATATAATAGACCAACACAAAGTGGCACATAATTGTGAAGTGTAAGGAAAATGATAAATGGTTTTCAAACTTTTTTACAAATATGTGAAAAGTGTGGCGTGCATTTGTATTCAGCCCCCTTTACTCTGGTACCCCTAACTGAACTAGTGGAACCAATTGCCTTCCGAGGTCACCTAATTAGTAACTAGAGTCCACCTGTGTGTAATTTAATCTCAGTATAAATACGGCTGTTTTGTGAAGCCCCCCCAGAGGTTTGTTAGAGGACCTTAGTGAACGAACCGCATCATGAAGGCCAAGGAACACACCAGCCAGCTCAGGGTTAAAGTTGTGGAGAAGTTTAAAGCAGGGTTAGATAATAAAAAAACGGAGGACTATTCAATCCATCATCCGAAAATGGAAAGAATATGGCACAACTGCAAGCCTACCAAGACATGGCCGTCCACCTAAACTGACAGGCCAGGCAAGGGGAGCATTAATCAGAGAAGCAGCCAAGAGGCCCATGGTAACTCTGGAGGAGCTGCAGAAATCCACAGAACAACTATTAGTTGTGCCCTCCACAAATCTGGCCATCATGTTGTGGGGATGCATTTCTTCAGCAAGAACAGGGCAGCTGGTCAGAGTTGATGGGAAGATGGATGGAGCCAAATAAAGGGCAATCTTAGAAGAAAACCTCTTAGTCTGCAAAAGACTGGAGACTGGGGCGGAGGTTCACCTTCCAGCAGGACAACGACCCTAAACATACAGCCAGAGCTACAATGGAATGGTTTAGATCAAAGCATATTCATGTGTTGGAATGGCCCAGTCAAAGACCAGACCAAATCCAATTGAGAATCTTTGGCAAGACTTGAAAATTGCTGTTCAGACACTCTCCATCCAATCTGACAGAGCTTGAGCTATTTTGCAAAGAATGGGCAAAAATTTCACTCTAGATGTGCAAAGCTGGTAGAGACATCCCAAAAAAGACTTGCAGCTGTAATTGCAGCGAAAGGTGGTTCTACAAAGTATTGACCTAGGGGGGTCTGAATAAAAATACACGCCACACTTGTCACATATTTATTTGTAAAAAAAATTTGAAAACCATTTATCATTTTCCTTCCACTTCACAATTATGTGCCACTTTGTGTTGGTCTATCGCATAAAATCCCAATAAAATATATTTACGTTTTTGGTTTTAACATGACAAACTGTGGGAAATTTTAAGGAGTATGAATACTTTAGGTATGAATGCACTGTATGCATGTGAGCTAAATACCTTAGATTGTAAGCTCCTTGAGTGCAGGGACTGATGTGAATGTGGTGTATAGTATATAATGTGTTATATTATTATTATTATTATATATTTTTTTTTATGATTATTATTATACAGGATTTATATAGCGCCAACAGTTTGCGCAGCACTTTATAACATGGGGGCAGACAGTACAGTTATAATACAATTTAATACAGGAATCAGAGGGCCCTGCTTGTTAGAGCTTACAATCTAGAAGATATATATATAAATACTTATATACTGAACGATACTGGTCTGTCCTTTTTTCCTGAACGATAATGACAGTGGCGGCCCGTCCATAGGGGGCGCTCTGATTGCAGGCTGGGAAGCTGATTTGCCCATGTTTAGGGAATGGTCGGGGCGCAAGCGATGCTGGCGGCGGATCGGGTGGAGAAGATACTGAGTCCCCCCCCCCCAGCCGGAGCCTCATGTGACCGGGGAGGTGGCTGGCTGGCCGGGGAGTGAGAGAGGCGGCCTCTGCCGCTCGGATGGTGTGAGCAGAGGATCTGCTGTGAGGCTGCACCGAGGAAGATCGGTGGGGATGGCCGGGATCCTGAAGGTAAGAGAGATCCACAAATACATTTGATGGGCGCAGTGGCGGCATTTGATGGGCGCAGTGGCGGCATTTGATGGGCGCAGTGGCGGCATTTGATGGGCGCAGTGGCGGCATTTGATGGCACAGTGGCTGAAATTGATGGGTTTTTTTTTTCAGTATTTTTCAGTTTTTTTTTGGATACCGGTCTGTTCTTTTTTCCTGAACCGTGGCAGTCTGTCCTTTTTTCTCATACATAATAGCGCCAATTTAGACAGAATCCAATTAACCTAACAGCATTGTCTTTAGAGTCTGGGGGGAAACCGGAGTACCCGGAGGAAACCCACGCAGGCACAGGGAACATGCAAACTCCAGGCAGATGGTGTCGTGGTCGGGATATTCTGGGTAATATAAGTTAATAGGCCGAGTATTTTCCTGTGAACTATTCAGATATGTGATCTGCATCTTTTGTATCTCTAGTAGTATAGTAGTATCATCTATATTTCTCATTGAAAACTGCGTTTTTCTTTTTTCAATCTCTGACAACTTCATGGTTTCAAGAGACAATATATAAGTTGGTTAGAGTATCTTACATGACATTGGAGTACTTTTCTGTTAATAGAATTTCTTGACATATTCTGTTATATGAGTGTAATATTTCACATAGCGTTTGGTGAATAAGCATACTCTGATAAATAACTTTATGTTTTGTCACTCTTGTTAAATTTGCTTACTAAACTTCAATAAACATGTTTAATATGAGGGAAAAAAAGTTTATAATCTCATCAATTATACAGGATAAAGTGACAAGTACTAGACACAAAAGCTAAAAATTCTAGTCTATCGCACCCAAAATCCCCTACATTGTGACTGTAACGACACAGCCCTGATCTCAAGCGGGAATCTTTTATATTATTTAAAAAGCTTTTTTTTTTTTTTTTTCTTTTTGCTTATTAAAATTTAATTTGCTTCAGGCTGTGCTTTAGTAGTACCATTCTAGCAAATGGCTATAATTAGATTAGAAGCCTTCTAAGCGCTGGTGACAATAACAGAGTCTCAGTGAGCATGTGCTGAATTCTACATGCATCTCCATTCTATTGGCTGCTCATGTTGCTGCTTGCCTCCTTTCCGTAGCTTTTTACTGTAATCTTTTTTTTTTTTTTATGCTGCATTAGAGACAGACAGAGGTATTGTGCTCTCACAGTCAGTGCTAAAGGTGCTCAGAGCGGAGGATAAAAAGGGACCCACCAGACAGAGACATCGCTCCAACACTGGACTCGGGAGCTTGACTACAGGCAGAGGTCAAATGAGAGGGTATGTCTATCCTTTTCTATGAAATGAATGCTCCTGATCCTGCAATCTGCTTTCATTCATTTTGATTTAGGCGTATTTTCTAGGAATAGCTCCGTAGTTGTAGGGAAGAGGGTGCTGCTTTCTTTGTTGTTGGTCTGCATGTCAGATGTCTTTTTACTGTTTGTGCATCCTGTCTTTATTGTACATATGTTACAGTTCAGTGCTGCCAGCTTGGATGGGAAGAGAACGATTGAATAACGCTGCTTCTCCTTAGAGGGGAAAGAATAGGTTTAACAGCCAGAGGATGGGAGATTTCCTAATACATTTTATATGCTTTGGATAGCAAGCTGTTTGTTGTTTAATAACTTTCTAGTGTAAATCGCCTTTATCTTATCACTTTAAACTGTTGTGGACCAGATGGGTGCGATCTGTGTGCACAGGACCCGACGTAGATGGCCATGGTGAGATATTATTGCTGCGTCTACAGGTGGTTCTATTCCTAGCATGCTACGCAGGAAAGGTTTACAATCCGGCACTTTGGAGCAGTCGTAATAGTTCTAGAGAACTGGAAAAATGTGGATCCTTGTACTTTACATTTTGCTGTTTTTAACCACTTAAGGACCGAGCCTGTTTTTGAGATTTGTTGTTTAAGTTAAAAACATGTTTGTTTTTTTTTGCTAGAAATTACTTAGAACCCCCAAACATTATATATATATATATTTTTTTAGCACCCTAGAGAATAAAATGGTGGTCGTTGCAATACTTTGTCACTGTAATTGCGCAGTGGTCTTACAAGCTCACTTTTTTTGGAAAAAAAATACACTTTTTTGAATTAAAAAATAAGACAACATTAGCCCCTTTTTTTTTTTATATTGTGAAAGATAATGTTACGCCGAGTAAATTGATACCCAACGTGTCACGCTTGAAAATTGCACCCGCTCGTGGAATGGTGACAAACTTTTACCCTTAAAAATCTCCATAGGCGACGTTTAAAAAATTCTACAGGTTGCATGTTTTGAGTTACAGAGGAGGTGTTCTGCACACGAGCTCGGCGGGACGGGGTGCATTTAAAATTTTTTCAATTTTTTTTCCTTATTTTACCTTTTTTATTTTTACACTGTTTAAAAAAAAAATTGTGTGACTTTTATTCCTATAACAAGGAATGTAAATATCCCTTGTAATAGAAAAAAAGCATGACAGGACCTCTTAAATATGAGATCTGGGGTCAAAAAGACCTCAGATCTCATATTTACACTAAAATGCAATAAAAAAAAATTGTCATTTAAAAAAATAATAATAAAAAAATGGCCCTTTAAGAACTATGGGCGGAAGTGACGTTTTGACATCGCTTCCGCCCTGCAATGTTTTGGAGACAAGTGGGGGCCATCTTCCCCTTACTCGCCTCCATGTCAAGCAAGGGGAAACATTCGATCACCTCCGCCACTGCTGACGGCTCTGGTAAACCGCGGAGGGCATCGGAGCGTGGCAGGAGGGGCCTCTCCCGCCGCCGATGCAAGTGATCTTGCGGCAAATCCGCCACAGAGACCACTCTTATCGGAAAGTGGACCACCGGCCGAAGAGGATACCGGGGTTATGGCAGCTAGCTGCTCAAAGTTAGGACGTATAGTGGCATGCGGCGGTCCGTAAGTGGTTAAAGTGACACTAAACTCTGGTGTAAAAGAAGTATATATTTTTAGCTCAAAAAGTACCTTCTATTGCTCTCAGCTGCCTCCAAATTTCTTGTTTTGCTGCTGTGATCTGACTAATGCTGGCCATACAGTAGCCGAAAAATCATTTGTAAATCTGTCATTTAGATCATTCGTTCATTTTTCATCCAGTTAACGGGCACAAATAGAAAATCAGTTTTAACCAGGGTGGATTTGAATTAAATCAAGTCGATTTAAATCCCGATTTAAATCATCATTTAAATCACTAGTAAAAAGAATTGATTTAAATCAACTTGATTTTAAATCATAATTTTTAAAAAGCAACTGTCATCTCTGTCCCGCAGTGGCTCCTCCTCTGGCCTGTTGTTGATTCACCGACAGTCCCATTCACTTTAATGGGAGGACTGGTGATGCGGCAGGGACACAACAAGGTGAGGGACGTGGTGGCAGCAGGTGAGTGGATCCCCACTAACAGGCACTGCCATGATGGATCTGAAATGACAGGAGCTCTTTAAATACAAGGACTTATTCTTGCTGGTAGTTAGAATCTTTAATATTTGCAAACAAAATGAAGGTTTCCTATTTAGAATAATAAGCTATAAGGTTAGTAAAACAGCGATATCAGAACTGATTCAATCATACATTTTGTAGTGTATATAGAGCTGGGCGATTTTCTCCAAAAAAAAAAAAATCTGCGACAATTCGAATCGAGTTTTTTTTTTGATGGACACCGTGCCGGTCCCAAGGAGCTACAGGCAGGAGTTTTTAGACGAGGCGGCGGCTTCGGCCTAGTCCGCGGCGTCCGGCCTCGCGGACTAGGCCAAAGCCACGTCCTCGCCTAAAAACTCCTGCCCGTAGCTCCTCAGGACCAGCACTGTGTCAGCGCCGGTCCTGGTGAAAAAAAAAATCTAAAAAATCGATTTGCTGAAAATTTGAATCGGTTTGACCTCCTCAACTCGATTCAAAATTCAAATCGATTTTTTTCCCCAGCCCTAAGTGTACATAGATTTGCAAAACAATGGGATAAAGGAATATTCCTGAACTTTTGTTTTATCTCATAGTTACTGTCAAATTATGTGAATGCATCAATGTAGTACATGTTATCTCAGCTTGCAGATTGGATTCATTAAATGAGTTTACTATTTTTACTCCAAAAGCATTTTATTAAAGTATATTTTATATTATGTTTTTCTGTCAAGGAGACAGAAAAACACAGTAAGTTTAATGAACCATACGGTTTTAGGATCAGAGTAGGGGATGTGTATGGATTTTTTTTGGAGAATAAGGCTATTGTTTGGTGTTGCTTTAAAGCTGAACTCCAGGATTCTGCAAGGTTATCATTTATAGAATCCTCCCCCCAGCGGCTATAAAATCACTCATAAAATTTAAATTGGTATTAAAACGTTGTTTTCAATAACAAACATGTTATAATTACCTGGTCTGTGCAGTGGTTTTGCACAGAGTAGATCCGATCCTCTCCTTTTTGGGTCCCCAGCCGGCACTCCTGGCTCCTTCCCCTCAAGCAACTTGCCCTGGGGGCACCGCTGCATGCTTGCTCCCGAGCTGCTGCTCTTTGCGTCCATAAGACACCCAGAGCAGTGGCTCAGCCCCGCCCCGCCCCCTCAATCTCTCCTCATTGGCTCACTGACTGTGACTGACAGCAGTGGGAGCCAATGGGCTTCCGCTGCTGCCTCAGCCAATGAGGAGGGAGAGTTCCGGGACAGCCAAGGCCGACATGCACAACGTTGGATTGGAGGGAGCTCAGGTAAGGATCGGGGAGCTGCTGCACACAGAAGGTTTTTTACCTTCATGCATGAAGGTAAAAAACCGTCAGCCTTTAGAACCACTTTAAATCTAAATAGCTTACTTTTTTTTTTTTTTTGTAATCCTTGATTTTTGGGACCCCGTGATGTCATCTTCCTAGTGAAAAAAAATCTCTGCTTCCACTTTCTGAGGAAGTCTTTCTGCATTGCCAAAAGTTTCCTGTTCTTTGTATTGTCTTTTTTGTATGAAATCCCTGGTGTCCCTCTACTTTCCTATCAAAAACTGACCACGCTAAGCAAGAGTGCACAGCGTGGTAGGTTCTATAGCTAGGCTGCTGTTTCTCCTCCCCCTGCCCTTATGCAGCTGAGAACCAAGGGAATGTGATCACTTATACAAAAGCACAAATGTTTTGTCTTTCATTTCTATTTTAAACTGAATGGGCTGTTTTACAAGGTGAGGGTTTACGATCAAGTTACCTACCTCCAGTCCACCCTATAGTAAAATGATGGCAGGCGGGATCCCCTCTTGTCCTGGGGCACCGTCATATGTCGTCGCTTCAGTGTGAACGCTCTCGCGGGGGGCACGTGGCATTTGCGGTCACGCCATGTTTCTAGGACACAGCGCAACCCCAATCTGGGTAAAGAGCCAATGATGCGGCTCTTTAACTATGTGATCGGCTGTGTCCAATCACAGCCGATCACATGTAAACATGGACATGCCGTTTTTATGCTTTCCTCATCTCACACTGACAGTCAGTGCCCTGATTATCAATGTAAACCCAGCAATGCCCATCAGTGATGCCAGTCAATGCTGCCTTTCAGGGCTGGCCACCAGTGCCACCTATCAGTGCCCATCAGTGTGGCATATTGGTGCCTCATCAGTGCCGCCTCATCAGCGCACGTCAGTAAAGGAGAAAAATTCCTTATTTAGAAAATTTACTGGCGGAAACAAATAAAAAAAATTTCAGTCTTTTTCCGCAAGATAATAAAAAACCCAGTGGTGATTAAATACCACGAAAAGAGAGCTCTATTAATGAGAAAAAAATGATAAAAAGTTAATTTGGGTACAGTGTTACATGATCACTCAATTATTATTCAAAGTGTGACAGCGCTAAAGCTGAGTTTGTAGCCTTGTCTTTCAGTGTCTTAAGACAACATAACTGAAACACTTGTACCTAAATCAGTGCTACATCAACACTACGATGAGGGAAGACCATGTCTTTTTTTTATCCACATGCTTCTATTGACAACATTTAGACATGTCCAAACCTTGGGCAACATTAGTGGATATCTTTACAAGTCTGCATGTTTGCATCTTTGCAAGTCTGTATATAGCAACAGTGTATTTAAAAAAATGTATGTATATCTATCAGATAAATATAGAGATATATATTTCTACATCTAAAATATAAAAAAAAAAATATATATATATATATATATATATTAAATATATATATATATATATTAAATATATATATATATATATATATATATATATATATATTAAATATATATATATATATATATATATATATATATATTAAATATATATATATATATATATATATATATATATATTAAATATATATATATTAAATATATATATATATATTAAATATATATTAAATATATATATATATATTAAATATAAATTTATTTATTCTCTCTCTCTATCTATATCTATGTATGTATATCTCTATATCTCGATCTATATGTGGATATAAAATTGAAGTGAGATTGATTGATTGAAAGAGATTTATATATCCTCTCTCTCTCTTCTTTTTTTTTTTTTTTTTTTTTTTTTTTTTTTGTTTTTATGCTCCTTTCACTATATATATAATCTGTAGTGCAGATTCTGGTGGCCATTCATCCTGTACAAAGCAATGACAGCTGTTTGGACATCCTTCTGTTAGGAACATGTTTGTCCCTGGATGAAGTCTGTTTGCATCCAGGGGTAATCCATTGTCCCTAACTATACTGTAGGTCAGGGGTAGGCAACCTCGGCCCTCCAGCTATGGTGAAACTACAAGTCCCATGAGACATTGCAAGACCCTGACAATCAGAGGCATGATGGGATTTGTAGTTTCACCACAGCTGGAGTTCCCAAGGTTGCCTGCTGTAGGTAATCGGTGGATGTCCAGTTACATCCAAACAGCCATGGTGTGGCCACCATCGGCCTGTTCTTGCTCTGTGTATGCTGAGTGGCTGCTATTATTTGCACACACCTTTTGACCACCTGGAAAATAGCGTCTCCCGTTCGTCCTCCAGTTGGTTCTTCTCCCACAGTGGGTGTCAGCTTCTTTAGGAACACATCTCACTCCATGGTCATCCATCCGCTCTGCTCCGATCAGCAGGGAATTTGAGCTGATCCCCTGCTGATCAGAACAGAATCCACCCCATGTGAGGGGCCTTAGACATTTGTAAACATCCCTATAAACTGCACAGGTACCAGGATTTACACAATTTAGATGCAGACACTGGATGATGCCTGAACAAATAAGTCGCTGTCCTTCTGGGGGAAAAAAAAATTTCAGATCAAGGCTTTGGCAGAGGAACTGATTTCTGAAAATAAATAAACACCAGTAAACGTAAATACATATTTTTTGCATGCGTACAAACATACCTGATGCTAGGTCCACTTTAAATGTGATACATTTTGTTTGTGCAAATGATTTCATTATGGAGGAGATTTAAATCTGACGAATAGTGTGACTAACAGAGACATTGACATTATGTGGACAGCCGGCAGCATCATCCAGGAGAAGGATGTCATCAGATAAATGTGTGCTATTAACTGCTCATGTTGTAACTTTTCGATGGATTTGGTGAATGGATTTTTCTGCGTCACTAGATAAATGCAGGCCATAGAAATACCTGTGTTCAAAAGCTTGGTCATGCCGTGGGCTTCCTGCATCTGACGTGTGCTGGTTTTAATATGTATATATTGATAAATGGCTATGTGTTTGCATTGTGTACAAATTGGTAATGCACGTCCACATAGCACACAGCTCTGCCTGTACATAGACTATTCTATTGTTTTCCATTGTAATAACGTGGCAAGCCTCAGATATAAATGGGAAACAAAGTTAAGGGACTTATTTTAGAAAATGCAATTTGCTTGGATTTTTGCTGTTTTCTGAAGCAGTAGTTTTAGGAACTCCACTTCGGTTATCGGTGTGTTTTTTTTTTTTTTTTTTTTTTTACTTTTTTTCTTTTTTAAGGTGTTTGTAGTTTTTAATTGCATACATTGGCAGTAGCTTTATTCACTGCAGCACATGCTGTGCCCCCCACAGTTTAATGCGGCACTGGAATAGTGCTTTATTGTTTCTCCTGCTTGAGACTATTGAAAACTCTAGTGGCTTACTGAGTACTTTGTTTTATCCCAGTAGTTGTTCAGCAAAGGTGCTGGCTGCTGTGTCTGATATACAGCCAATAAAGGGAGAGTAGACAGATGTTTATATGAAATTCACTGATAAAAATATTAAACAGTATGCAATTTCAAATGCAATTTGAATAAGAAAGTTACCTTCAATTTACCATAATATATCAAAATATGTACTTGGTTGTATTCATTAATATATAATGGGTGTAATCTTCTATACCTTTTTCTGTGCATTTGAATGTCTTTGTTGTGTTTTGTTTTATTAATGCTAGACAGGGGCATAACTACAGATCATGGGGCCCCATAGGAAGGTTTTAATTGGTCCTGTGGCAACCTCCCATCTGACATTGATCTTAAAGAGAAGCTACAGTCTCCTACTCAAAAATTCAATAAACACATCCCTGTGATCCTTACAAATCATTGTATTTAATTTGGATATGGTCAGTATTGTAATTATAATCTTTATTTGCCAATATCCTGGTTATTGGACATTTGTGACAGTGGTTAGTGCACAGTGTATCTGGAAATACCACAAGATTAGATGATCGGGCTACCCGAAGACTCCTGTGATAAGATGACAACCATATCCCAGGCGTCCACGGGATCACCGAATGCGGCAAATGATGTACTCACCTAGACGGCCGGGATGAGAAGTCACGGCAAATGAAAAGAAAATAAGTTACTTATGAATAATCTAAAATGTTGATACTATCCATTTATTGTACTACAGCTGGGCATTATAAAAAGTATAAGCTGAAAATATGGGTGAAGGTCCACTTTAGCATAAAGTATGCCTATCAGTTAAAGGTAGTAGATGAACTGTCAGTATATTACTAGAGGCCACAACTGTGGACAGAAGTTGTCAAAGAAGCGAGGGCATCAGTTCATGGAATAAACTTTTAACCTTCATTTTCCAGCTCACTGTCCTCAGTAGCCCTCCAGCCTTTTTCAGCATCTCCGATATCATGGCCACAGTGTTAATTCTACACGATCGCACCTCTTCTACCATCACTGCAAATAAATGCAGAAAAAGGCAGTTTATGGTTACAAAAAAACAGGTGTACTACGAATATATATGGTTATTGCAAAATGCCATATTCTCTATTTTATGATGTCCTTGTTCGTACACCGGTGCACAATTACTCTATAACCATAATGCAAACTTCTTTCAACTGTAGCTTTATCTTAATTGTACAGTACAGGACCCAGACTGAATGTTCTCACGCCATGGACTTTAAGCTGCTACCTTCAGGTCATTGGACAATGGCAAGCTTTTGAGAACATGCCCCTGGAAATCCCCTATATAACCCTACCCTGCTATGTGAGTCCTCAGTTTTTTTTTCCTAGGATGATGGATCTCTTCTCCCTTACAGAGAAATCGCTCTAGGCTTAGGGTGATGAACCTCTTCTCCCTTACAGAGAAATCACTCTTGGCTTGGGGTGATGGACCTCTTCTCCCTTACAGAGAAATCACTCTTGGCTTAAGGTGATGAACCTCTTCTCCCTTACAGAGAAATCACTCTTGGCTTGGGGTGATGGACCTCTTCTCCCTTACAGAGAAATCACTCTTGGCTTAGGGTGATGGACCTCTTGTCCCCTACAGAGAAATCACTCTTAGATTAACTAGTTTGTTTTAACTTTGGATTCTTCTATCAAATCTTCCATCAACTCCGTCCTCTTTTATTACCGCACTAATGAGCAGTGCATTCGGACCTGTGCATCCTTGGTAAAAACTTTTGAGCTGTATGTACCTGGACCCCACGCCAGTGTTAATTTTGGCAGCAAATTTCAATTTTTATTTTTAGTCTTTTAAAAAAAAAAAAAAAAAAAAAAAAGCAAGGAACAGAAGTAAAGAGTGCAGACTGGAAGCATTGAGCTAACAAAATTAAGAGCTGTGTCCTGCTAAGGACAGCATTGGGGTAATTGTAATTAACACATTACTCTTACCTCCTGCTGCCTTTTTTGCAATGATGTATTGTGGAGCTCACCTTTAAGGAAATTGTCCAGTAGTGAAAGTAAGTGACCTGTAACAATCAATTGCTAATTCTTTCACTGATCGAACTATGCTATACAAAGATCTGGCTCCTATGAGTTATTGCCAATGACCATTGCACTGACTCATTGAATAAGTCCATTATTCTAAATGAAAAGCATCAACCATATGATGAAATTGTGGCGGCTGGATTGATCCAGAGCCTGCCCTTTGACATTGCTGTCCTTCTTTGTAATCTGAAATCTTATTGTTGACAATCAATCTATCCAAAGTCAGGTTTAAAAGAAACCGGTACTGAGAAATATGTGGGCTGCTGTCGGTGAACTTTGCGTTAAAAAATGCTAATTATTTGACTGTTGACTGATAAATACTTCAGTACTAAGGAAATTACCCAGAACACGTATGCAGATTGGGGGTCGCAACTGGTCCTCTAACCTGCAGGTTTGACCTTTTTATTGACTCAAAGTATTAATGCTACAGTGAGCCAGGCAACTAGCATTTTCCAAAGAGTTCAGTAAAGGCAAAATCTCCGTACAAATTTCCTTAGATTTTTTTTTTTTTTTTATTGATCGTAAAATGTGCATTGTTTTTTATAATGCTTTAGAGCGTTTTTTTGATTCCAGTGAAGCATTCTATATACCTGCATAGTCATTGGTCAGCTAAACGCATTGCTAGAACATTGAAAATGGATGTGTCTGAGACTGGGCTGTTTTTGGATGACCCCGGGGGAATGGGTGGTTATCTGTATAGCAGATTTGATTGTGGAAACTAGTTATGTAAAACCTCTCTCCTCTACTAACCATGTGAGACTGTTGTGTTCATCAGCAATTATAGTACCCCAGATATGTCATTTTCTGCTTGTGTGATTAGCTCCCTGATTTGCACTAATATGCAAGTCAGATGTTGAGCATCCCCTGCAACAAAAATGTAATTCTTGGTGAGATGCACTCAAATGGAAATCATGCCTAAATGAACGCAGCCCCTGATACTTTCCTTATTAGAACTCTGCAAGTGCAGTGGCTGATAGATAATTATAAAATCAACAAACAACCTATTTCTTCAGAATAACAAAAGGTAGGAATCTGCAACAAGGTTTGTTTAAATCTCTGTAATGTACATAGATCATCTAGCGGGGAATATATATATAATATAATTTTTTTTTCCCCTCAATAAAAGTGGAGTTACTTTATAAATCCAAAGATGAACAAGACACCAGGACCCAGCAGCAAAGTATTCAGCATTTTGCATTTGCAGTTGACTAAGGCAATGCATCAATTCCACTGATTCATACCTGTTGCAGAGAGCGAGAATTTCTTAAGCTTTAGCTGAAGGTGGAAAACCCCTTTTAATATACTTTTATGTTGTCATCTACATAAAAGATGCAGTTTGGCTAGACAACAGTGCTGGTATAACTCTTGCTGATGGCCCAACATATCCCGTACAGGATCTTCAGATGCAAAGCTATGACATTTTCTTCTTTTGTTTTTGTTTTTTTTAGGTTGCCAGCACTTTTCTTAACTTACAATTCATTTTAAAGCAAATATTTGTTGAAAATTAAACCCCAGTTAACTGCTTGTTTTATAGCAGGAACCATCCAGCACCCTCAAGATAACCTGTATGACCTCCATTTCTGAAAATGCCGGTTGCCTTGCAGTAATGTTAACCCAAACACTTCAATCCTTTTTCATTCATTGACTGAACATGCAGACCTGGAATTCTGACTATACTTTGACTTCTTTTTCTGCATGCTTGTTTGCGGTCATTGATTTAGAAATTACTGTGGTCCGAAACAGTAATGCAACTGTCATTTTTTATAAGGACATCGGAAATGTTGGCCCCGGTTTTCTTTTAACTTCCTTTCCTTGCAACTATTCTTTTATTAGTTTTTCTTTTTTTTTTTTAAACATAGGTTTTTGTGTAAGGTAAACTGACACAAACCTGGTCAATTCAAACTGAGCATGTGATATCTGTATAATAATACAGGTAGATAATTTAAAGGTAAAACAGCATGTCAAAGTGATCTGATTAGCTATAAGCAAGTTCATATGCAAATCTCGACTGTTCCTCAAAAAGTCAAGCTTGGCCCTGCCCCACCCTCTGAGGCATCCACGTTGGTCAGTGAAAACCCAGATCATATTAATGGAGTATTGGGGAGGCTGAAATTATTTGGCTTGGAATCAGGGTCATGGTTAAGGAAATCTGCCCTAAGCTGTAGAAAATGTGAACGTGGTTCACATGTACATTTTCCCCATTGATACTTATAAATGGGGCCATTAGCGATTTACATGCAGGAGACCCAATGGGGGTTTCCTGCGGATAGCTGCAGGGGCAGAAACCCCACTGATACTAATAGGAGGCTGGCTGCGGTTGTGGATAGCTGCAAGAGCAGTCAGACTTCTAGTGTTCAACGAGGCTTCCTCCCGCAAGTGTGCAAACCACTCACAATTGTAAATGGGGTCTTAAAAATGTGCTTTTATATTAAAAGTAATGTGAATTAAGAAAACATATCTGACAATTTAGCAAGAGAAAATAATAAGGAACAACTATAGAACTGCTTTTCTATTAGACCTGAAGGTGAGACACTTTCAATTGGCTATTTAATCACGGTTCATTGACTCCTACTTGTATAATGCTTATTACCATAATTCCTTTACATTTTCCAGAATGTCCCATCATAAATATGTTAAAAGCTCATCTTGTACAATGAAAAATGAGGGGGCAGAAATGAAACTCTGTGTGAGTCATTGAGCTGTCATTGTCTCAGCTTTTTATTGAAGCAAATTAAGAATCTGCATATCCTAATAACAGACTAGGTGTGCACATCTAATCTTTCTGCCAGCTAAACACTGTAACAAGTTTAGAGCTTGTTCTGGCTGAAATTCTAACCACTTCAGACTCCAGGGGCACTATATGTATAACAGGTGGGCACCCTTTCTATGGCTTAGCTGCAGACTACCCTGCTTTTGATTTCTCTTATGCATACTGTATAGTGTCCTGGATATAGTATTATATTATGCATGCACAGTAACCAGGCAAGCATGCCAGCTCAGGATCACTCAAAATCAGATGATCCTAACAGGATAATCTGTTATGGAGATTCACTCTCTCTGTATTTGCCCTGGTCAACATTGCTACTTGGACTGAAAGTGAAGGGAAAAATCCCAAATTTTAATGGTCATCCGAACAGGAATAGCTGGGAACTCTTCCAATGAGGATACTTGGTCTGGTGACATCTGTTCAAGAAGATTTTCCACGCTTTGGAGAAATTTTTCCTCACACTCTGTTGCGTCTACAGGACAGGAAGTTAGGGGAATTGGGGGAAAAATCGGACTGGGGTTATAAGCCACCCCTATTCTATCAAAGTTTAAAGTACTCCAGGAGCCACAGCCAACACGGTCCACAAGAGAATGGCCGTGCTTTTTTTTTTTTTATAAAGAAGATGTATAGCAATGAAATTTTGGCCAGTAATGGAATTTTCCTCGCCTGGGATGGTGCTGTAAGAACTTGGGACTAAAGGTACAGCGACACATGAAAATGCTTGAAGACTCCCAAAGTAGCAGAAGACCTTTCAAAAATAATGTATGAGCATTTTCACTTTGGTTTCTTTTTCTCCTCCCCTAGAGACTGCCAGGGAAACAACTGCCAGTATTACCAAGAGACCCTCAGAAGGTGAATGTGAACATGTACTAGAGTAGTGGGCTCCAAACTGTAGCCTGGGAGCCAGATGTGACCCTTTGCTCGCTTTTGTCTGGCCTTTGGGGCAATAATACGGTAATTCCTTTTAACACCAACAATATGAGGCATTATCCCCCCCCCCACTGATGCCAAAGAAAGGGCACAATTCCTTCCAAAGACCCCAACGATGGGGAACAGTTCCTTACAAAGACACCAATAATGGGACACTGTTCATGCTGTGACACCAAGGATGGGGCATGATTCTTCGCACTCAATAAACCCAACGATGGGGCACAATTCCTCACTGACACCAAAGAAGGAGCACAATTCCTCCCAATGACACCAACAAAAGGGCACAGTTCCTCCCTGAGACACCAACGATGCATAATTCTTCCCACTCAATGACTCCAACGATGGACTACAATTCCTCTCGCTGATACCAAATATGGGGCATTGTTTACTCCCACTGATGCCAGGACATTTTCTTTTTCCAATGGTCAGTGGTGCCCCCCCCCCCCTAAAGTCTGAAGGACAGTATACTGTCCCTTTGTTTAGAAAGTTTGGAGACCCCTGTACTAGAGGAAGGAAGGAGCTAAAAAAAAAAAAAAAAAAAGCTGACCTCCTCAAGGCTATTTTGCATGACTGTGAATGCTAACTGAATATCTTTAGTACTTGTCCGTGACACAGTAAAAACATGCATATCAGAAAATTCCTTGTCTATATATTTGTTCTAGATCAGTGACACATTATTGAAGCCAGAGAAAGCCTGTCAACTAGCACTGATCATAATGTCCACAATGGCAGGTTTGCTTCAAAGCCCCGATACCCCTTTGGAATTGGGCGGTGATAGAAATTAATAGAGGTGCAAAAATCAGGGAGGTTGGTAGCTTCACAACCGGAACTGAATTGTTCTCTCTTGGGGGGGGGGGGGGTTACATAATTAATTTTCAACGCCATTGGCATCTTAATGCCTCCTCATGACACCAGCTCTGATTTGAGTAAGTGCGTGTTTATTAAAGTGGACCTTCATTCTAAAATAACTTTCTTCTCCACCCTCCCTCTCCCACGCATGTGCAAAGAAAGCCTGTTAAAAAAGTTCCCAAATATTGCTGCTTCTGCACATACACAGGAAATCTGCACATGCTTGGATGTGCCAGAGGGCTCTGCCAGGGCTTGAAGGCCAGGCAGGGTCCTTTGGCAGATTTGAACATGCGCCAGTATAACAAAAATGTTGGCGCTCCCTCTTTAAGGGAGGTTGACTGATATAAACTGGTTACAAACTGAAGTGACTGCCTATAGCAGCCAATCATTTGAGAATAAAAATCTTATTTGTAAATGAACTTTACTTTATAGGCGCTTTTCTTTGCTCCAGGCGCTATAAATCACTCCCATTGTGTGATCATATGATACGAACAATCCTAATGTGTTCATCCAACAGTCAGGCTGTGAACAGGGCTCAGACTATTCCAGCAAATAATCTAATGCTCTCAAAGATGAAAGTTGGATATGTTCGTAACTGATTCATAACTTACATGTTGAGTTCATGCAGTATATTCATTGGACTTTAATGGGGTTTAATTTAAATCTTGTGACAATCAAATGATTCTGAAACAAACAGAAAGCTCTTTAATTAGATTTGATTTACAGGTTATGTGGCCTACTGTAAATTTCCATTATTTGGGTAGCTTTGTACATTTTTCATTAGCTGTGGACCGACCTCACTTTGTCACTTCCCATAAGGCACTACAATAGTCAGTTATTAACTTGTTCCTGGGTGATAAAACGACTCCACCAAAAGTGGGAATTGCATTCCAGTAGCTAACCTCACCCAAGACTAAGCTTGGACTATGTGCTGACCTTGGTTTGGTCTAGGTTGAGGCATATCTCAGCTTGCTGCTTTAGAGATACTGATGAGATGTATGAAGGATATAAAAATGTACCTTCTGCTGTCACCTCACCGGACGTCAACTGCTGCAAGTTTTTCCCCCTGAAGTAATGTATTTTGCACCTGTAGATCCCCTTGTGATTGTCTTTTTCGTTTTTGTTTTCCCAAATGTAGGACAAGGCCGCTATTTGCACTGGCTGTTTAGAAGGAGACTGAAACCTAGATTGTAGTTTGCTCTGTTTTCATGTTGTTGTGCATTCCCTGTGATATATTTAAATGTCCTACTCTTATATGTGAACATGAGACTTTGGTAAAGGAAATGTGTACTGACCTCCTTGAGAAAATGCTAATTTCCTGGCTGTCTTGTTTCTCGAACACCTAGTAAAGTAGCCTCCAATGGATAATATGGATGGCGGACAGAGCTGTTCACATTTGAAAACGTGTAACGTTTGCGTCACTGCGTGTCGCTGGGCAGCAAAGGAAGTTTCATGTCCAGTCTGGGAGGAGTTGAAGCTCATCCGCTCTTTCCATTCAAGTCTATGGTAATGTGCCACAAACGGGTCTGTAGCATTTAACAAAACATTAGTGAAGTGGAATATCAGCGAGGTAGGAAAAAAAAAATCACTTGGAGGGCGCCTGGGTGCATTTTTTAACACTCATTTTAAAAGTGAGTTAATGCTATAGGCGTGTTAGTTTGAGTTACTATCAGCATTTAGTAAGTGTGAACTTTGGCCCGAAGGCCCACTTTAAAACCTAACTCAAGTTTCCACCTAGTAATAAAGTAGTGTGTCAACTTTTAGTATATGGGTAGATACCACTTTACAGCAATTGGGTCAGGGCAAAATGATTTTTGATTGGTTACTGTAATCTACATTTGCCTAATATCATAGCTTTTGCACTGATTTAAAGGTGAACTCCAGTCAAAAATATTTGGACATGTGCACTATAAAAATAAATTAACTTTAATGAAGTGTGTGTAGGCTGTAGTTTTCTGTAAAACTCCTAGGCTAAGTTTAGATGTGCAACAGCCCTTGCCACCCTCCTTTTCAGAGGTGTTTGACAGATGGCGAGGAGACGATTTATCTCTTCACCCCTGTATTAACCCTGTAAATCCTGCACAATTAGGCCACAACACATGTTATAGTGCAGCCCCTAGTCAGTTGAATGGGTCATGTTCGACATGGTACTGCCTGACTAACACACAAGGAGGTATTATTTTTTTCTGCGCAAAGCATTGTGGCTGCGGCATGTAAACAACATTATCTGGCTGCCTCTGCAGCTTAAGGGGAGCGATCGGGATCACTAAAAATCACAGCTCAACCCACTGCAAATGGAGGAGGTGTAGTGGAACAATCCCCTCCTTCAATGACAGAGCACCTTGCATTCTGTGAAAACAATGCAAGACCTTTACTGAATGGATGATCTGCAGAGACACTCTCACCTGAAGTACACAGATGATAAGTGTAAATTTCATCACTGGATGTTCCATGCTTACTGTACCGTACAGGCGGAATGAAAGTAAAAGTTTTACAGAACTCTGCAGCTTACACACACAGTGCACGCTTCATTGGTGCTAATTTATTTTTACAATGCAAATGTCCAAATATTGTTTCTGGCCGGAGTTCAACTTTAAATACTAATGGTGTTTGGGTAGATATTCTACTCCCACGTTGAAGTGCAGTTACAGTCTAATTCTGCATTTCTAACATGTGAACACAGTCTAGGAATGTTGTCACTGAACCGTGGGAATAGATGGCCTCTGAAGCACAAGTTAATCATTTTGAGGTAAGTAATGATATAGTGCAATGGTTTTCTCTGCCACAAATTGCTGGTTAAGGCAGTGACTAACAAGATTTTAACAGCAGTAATAAAAAGTAAATATGGAAATAGCCTCGTATATGCTTTACTTGATCTTTTCTTCGAGGAAAAACATAAATAAAAATAAGTCAGCAAAGCGATGCATTAGACTATGACATCACTCAGAAAATGAACCCGTAGATTTGAACTGAGTGGCATGAGACAAACCATTCCCGTGTACTTTACTCCAGTTTTTATAAGCTCTAGTTCCTGAAAGAGGAAGTATGGTTACAGAATTTTGTTAATATAGAGACAATTGAATACCTTTTATGGATGACGCATGAACACTTTTTTTTCCTTTTTTTGATGCTACTATTGTGAGTAAACACGCTCTTATTTGAATTTAGCAGTGTGGAAATAGGCTTGTTGGGTATAGGGCAGACATGGGTACCTCTTCAGGTTTATGAGTATCTAAGGTATGACCACAGGTAAAAAAAAAAAAAAAAAACAGTCACCTTGCCAATTGTTTGCGCTCCTCTACCACTTTTTCCTCCATCTTAGCTGGCAAAACCACCCAGCACTTCCAGATATTGAGGAGCATATGACCTACTCCCCTGTAACAGTGCTAGCAGCCAAAAAAATTGAAACGGCCTTTACTGGTACCACTCAGGGATAATATCGAACTTTGTTATTGATCTCAATATATCAGATTAAAATACTACATTCATTTTTAAAACCAAACCAATTACATTGCCTCTTTATTATTGTATATAAGATTCAGTTACAAAAGGTACACCTAACACCTTTTGTAAGAAACCTCTTTGCATAGTTACTATATCATCTCTCAATGATAAGAGGCAATGTAATTTGGTTTTAGAAGTGATCGCAGTATTTTAATCTAACATATTCATATCAATAAGTTGTTCGACTTTTATATATTATCCCCCAGTGGTACCGGTTTTTCATCTTGGTTATATTTTGGATGTGGTACCTTGTGGACCCATTTTTTGCAATATACTCTTTTCAGTCAAGGCACCCTTTTAAATTATCCACAATCTCGAGGCACCTCATTCCAAAATGTAAAATAATGAAATTAATAGTTTTACCCAACGCACCTGTATATCCACACATGTGGGCCACTCAACATTAACCACTTGCCGCCCGCCATATAGCAAAATGATGGCGGCAAAGTGGTTTCAATATCCTGACCGGACGTCATATGACGTGATCAGGATATTAAGCCGGGGCGCGCATCGCGGCGTTCGTTGTTGCGGTGTATCAGTCTGACACGCCGCAACTCCGATCTAGGTAAAGAGTCTCTGACGCAGACTCTTTACCATGTGATCAGCCGTGTCCAATCACGTTTCAATTTATTTACAGCTGTTGATAGGCCATCCTATCAACAGCTGTAAATAAATTGGAACTCTTTGATCTCTTTTTAACTCTTAATATCATTTATTAATGATGAAGAAAACAGCATTGTTCTTTTATTTATTTATTTATTTATTTTTTTTTTTAAGGTTTGGGTACACATCCTTTAGAATTGCACATAAGCATATGCAAAAGATTGCTCTGCTACATAAAAAAAGTATTACCAAGCTAAAGCAGTGACAGGTAAAGTGCTTTCATTTTCTGCGTGTCTGCTCTGTACATATTTTATATGTGAGTGACCTGGAAGAATATGTCAGCTTTGACAAATGGTGTGCTGACCAGGCATGCCGACAGTCAATAACTGTAGATGAATAGCTGTGGATGTAGGGGCATGGCTGGAAATGGAAATGCCAGCATGCCTTCCTTTTCTAAAGAAATATCCCTTGTTTAACGGGATGCAATGATTATGTACACAGTGTATACCGTATATTAGCAGCTTAAAGACACTTTTTTTTTTTTTTGTGAACCATTCATAAAGCATTCTGTGAATAGCAGAGGGAAAAAGAGCATGTATACGACACTGGCCATAGCAGAAATACAGAAATAGCTGTACTTTCCAACATGAATGAAATTATGCTTTTTACACTACAGAACAGCGATCTGGACTTGGGATAAACACCATAAGGCCCTATTTACACCTAAGTATTTTATAGCTTTAAGCTCCAAAATGCTCAACTTCCAAAATCCCATGGTTTTCACTTGTGCCTGTTCAGGTTTTTGGCCTCAATAGACTTCAGTAGGGAGAGTCTAGGAAAACTGCACATATTGCAAGGTTTTTCTTCTTAGTAGAAAGCTAAAGATATATATATTTTTTTTTTAAAGTTTAAGCCTCAGACACCAGCAAAAATGTCTGTACAAACGCTCAAAAAGAAAAAAAAAACTGCATTCAGTTCAAGTGTGAATGCAGTTTAATGGGTACCTTTTTTTTTTTTTTTTCTTCTTCCTTTTTTTTTATTTTTTTATTTTTTTATACCCCCCCCACAAAAAACCTCTTTGCCTGGAGTTGGCTCCATTTACGTATGTATTAAAAAAGTTAGGGTGTTCTCAGTACAGCTAGTAAAAAACCTGATCTGTCTTGTAATGCCTTGTATGGTAGAATCAAACCAAAGGAATCGGGCTCTGTTGCATGTGTATATGCTAATAAGGAACATGCTGGTAGGAGGAGAGAGATGATGACCGTGACAATTTGTTGCTTATCCTTTGCTGTGCATTCAGAGTGGGGCAGACAGGTGTCTAATCTGCATTGCTTAATGTCAGTAGGGAAAAAAATTGAAGTGGCCAATCCCCAGACGATGTCCGCTAGTGATGAAACGCGTAGGGTAGAGCATACGGCGGTGACGTCATCACATTTTTTTTCTCTCAGGAGGTTTATGGGCAAATGGAATAGGAAGTGAAGGGAAGCCTGAGGAGACGCCGTGGTCTACGTCACGAGATACATTGCTGTATCGCCTTTGAGCATTTTATATCCTCCTGTAAGTGAAACCTGCTTATCACATTAAATTCAGTTTTATAAAGTACTGCACTATGGAAGCATTTTCTTTTATATTTTCTGAGTGACATCGTCCTAGCTGTGGTTCCAGACATCTTAACGGTCTTGGAGACCGATTTCCCTGTGCTGGGTGAGACCACTGTCTTAGTGGTCACAGATAGCTGGTAAGCAGGCTACTTACTTGGGTGTGGAGTTGGATGCACGTTCTTTGAAGGATCTTTCACGATTTCTCTGCAATTTGCCACCGGAATTTCACATGGATGGATGTTTGTTTCATGCTTTATTCATGGACTAAAATTTTTACTGGAACTCTGCTTTAGTTTTCTTTTTTATACTTTTTTCACTTGAAAATTTGTTGTTTTTTTTTTTTATTAGCGCTGCACTTACTTGGCATATATATTAATCTATTTTGAATTCTTCTGTTAGACTTTTTAGTGCTGGCAGCTTAGTCTATTCACTATATTTCACATATAGCACATAAATCTTTTTTTCTAGCGCAGCGTTAGCCTTTGGGCTTCTTTTTTCACAAAAAATTGAAGTTACCTACCAGGCTGTGCACTCTGGCAGGGCTATATAAATCGGCCCAGTAGATGGGTAGGTTCTTGAAATGTAAGTGTCACTCATTTGAATGAACACTTTGGAAGTGCCATTATTGTTCTATGCACCTTATCTGTCCCATTTTAACACTGTTGATCCGACTCCCAGATCCCAAAATGTCCCATTTTTAATAGGATGTTCATCCATGGGACCCAGCTCAGAAGAGCAGGGAATGGGGCAGGGATCAGCAGCTGCTCTCAATGCACATGGTAGTACTGATACCACCACAACTGTCATAACATACACTTTGTTACAAAGTCATGTAGGACAAAGGGGTCTAGGGGCCAAGTCCCCCAAACAAATACTGCATGAAGGAGCTATTGCCAAGTTTCCTTCTGCTAGAACTTTGCAAGTATTATTTGGCCAGCTGAATCATTCAGAGAATTTCAAGTATATCTGAAAATCTCTGCAATCTGCAGAAGACCCCAGTTGTTGCTGATGATGGTACCCTGATCAGTTACGTTGCCCATGTCCTCCTATGTATAGCTGTCTTTGTTGAATATTTGTCACTGTGCTTCTGTTTGCTGCTTCTTGACTTATGCATTATCCTCTTTCCAAAAAACATTCTTCAACTTACTACATGAAAATTTCCAGAAGGGAGTGAGTAGGATAATAAGCTATAGGAACCTGCAATTTCCATAGAAGGTAAAAAGATCATCCATTCTTCTATGGAAGTAGCTGGAATTTCTGCATGTGACAAATGATCCAATACAGTGTCACACATCGCGCCGTAACCTGTCCTCCCTCTCTGCCTTGTGCATACTTCACATGCCAAGAATATGATACTTGTCAAACAGTAACATTAGACTTCCACACCAAAACAAATGATGCCCTCTCCAATGTACAATGTGATCGGTATGTTTGTTTACTAGTGAATGTCACGTCAGAACCATAAAACCGTAACATGCAACAGAGTGTTCTGTTGCGCCAAAAAGAAATGAAAGTTCAGCTTTAAACAGTGATGATATGCTTAGATATACTGCCGTTGGAATCTAATTAATTAAATTCCATTTATTTGTTATATGGGGTAGAAGCAGCATATTAAATGAACAAGAAACTTCATATGAATAGCCTCTGGTTTTGGGTTATATTAGCGTTGCACCAATACCAGTATTGATATCGGTGCCGATTCTAAGCATTAGTAAGATTTATTACCTGTACTCTTGCAAATGCCCGATACTAAAACTGATACCTTTTTTAAAGTGGAAGTTCACCCTAACACTTAAATTCTCCCCTGCAATAATTAATGTGAGCTAAGTTCAGCCTCATGTCTCAACATGAAAAAAATCCCAGTTTTTCTACCTTTTTAATTTTGCAGAAACCAGCGCCGTCACATACTTCCTTCTGAGACAAAAATCAGCCAGTGGGTGTGGTTAATGAAAGCTAGTGACATCACTTCCTGAGAGGGACACTGTTCCTGTGTAGCCAGTGGGTTTACACAAGATGGGAGGAGCTGATCATAGGTTCCTGCCCAGTGTTCTCTCATTGTACATCCTAATACATGAGAAAAAAAAGCTGGAAATGCTCTTGGGTTTCCGCTCAGTCTACAGTGATCATAATACAGGCAACAACACTAAGGCTCCGTTTCCACTAGTGCGATTTGCCATGCGACTTTGGACACATAAAGCCACATGACAAGTCACAGCCCATGACTCTCCCTCACAGCAACTTTGTGGTCGTAATAGTGGAAACATACCCATTCCCATCTATGCGACTTTGAATATCAGCGACTTTGAAAAGGTACCTGCAATGCTTTGATCCAGAGAGTGTAAAGTTGGATTAAAGCTGCGCTCTAAATCGTGCAACTTTGGGGTCGCAATAGTGGAAACGGAGACTTAGGCTCCGTTTCCACTAGTATGACTTGTCATGCGACTTTGTGTCCAAAATCACATAACAAGTTGCACTAGTGAAAACTGAGCCTTAAACTTATTACTCGCATGTAGCTCCCTCAGCTGGACATGTGCCACACCATGCACAGAGTGCCCATCACAGTGCCATGCAGAAACAACCAGGTGGTTGTACACTGTAGAAAAGCTTCACCATGTTGCCTTGTAATCTTTATTACAGTTTCTAACAAACAGAACATACTTCCAATGCCCTCCTCCCTCTCTCAGGAGAAACTGCAATCCAAAGCGAGGTTATGAAGACAGGAGCTTTGAGAAGGTGGGATGGTGGTGGGGCTGGGCAGGTCTAGGCATGTCTGTCTAAAAAGGAGAGAAGGGATGGGGGTGGGGCGTGTAGAAGAGAAGGACAACGTTTTCAGGAAGTGAGAGGCCCCCATGCAGAATTCTGAAATAAGGAAGGTTGTCCCTGAAGAACAGGAAGAAGCTGATTGTCTGGCTTTGATTGGACTTTCTAAGCGACGTAAACCGCTATACAGAAAATGACTAATGTCAAAGATAAAGATATTTTTACATATAATTAATAGAAACATTTTCATTTTTGACTGAACTTCCATTTTAAGTCCACAGACTGTAAACGCCGCCTTTAAACCCGGTTCACATATATGCGAATGTGTTTTGAACCGCATCCGATACGCATGACATGTAAAACCTGCAGCCTTTTCAATGGAGCCGTTTCACATATGTGACATAAAGGATGATGCCTATACTGTGTCAAAGTCACTTGCAATGTTCAACCAATTCGTCGAAGTGGATGGGGTACCTCCACAACTAATACTATGCATGAAAAGAAAAGGGAAGAGAGGGAACCAAAGTAGCTACCCACAATTGAGTAGTAGCATAAGGAGAACCGACCATGGCATAAATTATCAATGGTATAGACTTTATTGAAAAAATTGCAAAACATAACGGGCACAATGGCCCACCCCTCCAAACACCAATAAAAATCAGGTTAAAAAAGGGTACACCACTGTGTCATTCGCATTCAGCACACGCAAAGGCGCCACTCACACATGCAAGCATACCGCAATGACCTCTAGATACTTCTTGGTATCAAGGCATAAAAGGACTGGGTAGGGGGTCACATGGTGCCCAGCAATACTTGCCCTATACGGGGCTAATTGTAAGCCAAGGACACTATTGACTCCTCAAATACCCCGGGGTCCCGTGTGAACACCTCTCGGCCTAATTTATACCATACGGGAAGACAGTAATGAACAGTGTACTGATGAGGTCTGCCTGGCTGCAGGCTATAGGGTGCGGAGCAAGCCAACAATGAACCTACTAACACTGAAGTGGCATCTCCAGACACAGATTTTGAAGTCCCGAGTTTACCCTCCAGAGGATACATGTAAAGTCCACCAATGGGTGTGGAATGTGATGTATCTGGATATATGTTCACAGCCAAACTTGTGACAATGCATGTGGACTCATGACCAGAATGTTTGCACAAATTCCACAATCCCGCGTGATTACTCAAACTTTCTGTGGGGTCTCCTGTAGTTAGTGGACGTACATTTAGAGTGTGTGTGACAGTACGTAACCGATTCTGATGACAACTTGGCAGAATCAAAACCTCAAGTCACTCCATGCCACATTTAGGCTACGTGGTATCTAGGTGAAGCTTTACTTCAGTGGTAAGGACTGACACATAGATGGCTTTAGGTATAGATCACTCTCTCATAATAAATGAAACCGTATTGTTGCCATATTAAAAGCGTGATTTACCCTGTGACGGTGTCAATTTGCATAGATCGCCTGTGTAGGAAGTAGACAATAGACGACACAGCTGCCCGGAGGCTCTCAACACTTCTCGGTACTGGTAGTCTTCATCTGTCCTTTCCTCCGATCGTTTGCGGGTAGGTGGTGGATGGCTACAATGGCTAAAGTTGCAAGAGAGAGCTATCCGATCCTGATATCCTTCCCCTAATCCACACTAGACAGTGTATTTGGCTCCGCCTGATGTCAGCGTGCGGCTCTTGGGGTCTACTGAGACTGCGTGTCAAACAGCACTGGTCTGATGGAACGCATGGGGAAGTGTCTGCTCTTTTTTTTTTTTTTTTAACCTGATTTTTATTGGTGTTTGGAGGGTGGGCCTGTTATGTTTTGCAATTTTTTGATATTCAAAGTCTATACCATTAATAATTTATACTGTGGTCGGTTCTTCATATGCAACTACCCAATTATGGGGTAGCTACTTTGGTTCCCCCTCTTTCCTTTCCATCCTTCGTTGATAATACTGTCATAGTTCAGGAAGATCTAAAGGAAACAAAATGCAACATAAAGCAAGCATTAAAAAAACTTCTAAATGGTGCAATAAGGGTGCCTTCACCCCTATGCATTGTAATGCAAGCCTTGCTATTGAAATCAGTGGAAATGCAGGAAAATGCATATCAGTGTGCATTCTAAAGACCATCAATTTGCGTTTATTTACTTTTTTTTTTAGAGCGTGAAAATGTCACCAGCACATCATGGAGCTCCAGTATGGGTCCAAAACTTTATTCAGCGACCACATCCTTGTAGCAAATGGCAATGTTTCAGAGCCTCATGGGACCCCTTCATCAGGCATGTAAAATCACATGCCTGACGAAGGAGTCCTGCAAGGCTCTAAAACATTGCTATTCGCTATAACGATGTGATCACTGAATAAAGCTTTGGACCCATACTGGAGATCCATGATGTGCTGGTGACATTGTCTCGCTCAGACTGTTTGCGGTTCCAGCCGGTGGTCGCTTGAGCACCCACTTATATACACAGCCATTTCTACAGGAACGTGTACTTTGGGAATAGTGCGTTGGAATATTTACTTTTTTTATACCATGACAATAAGTGCATAGTATGTTCCCATGTATTTCCATTGATTTCAGCGGAAAATGCATCTGCCAAAAAACAGGTATGTGTGAATGTGGCCTAGCTTCACTCTGTAGAGTCTTAGTTTCTTATTGAGGACCTTCCTCTCTGTGCTGGTAAGAGAAGGAATAGGAGAAATTATAAGGACATTTTCCAGAGAGGATTTTCTGTCATTCAGCTCCTGCTGCAGCAATACATAATGCTGACAATGAACACGGTACGAAGGGGTTAGAACCTTTAAAATTGCATTTAGAAATAGAAGGATTTCATGGATACAGACTTAAACACAAGTACCTATTTTAGCTTCCGTTTTGATTTGGAAGACGGGCCTAACTAGTGCTAGCAGAGGGATATGCTGAAGTATACAATTACTTTGTACGGATATAGTCAAGGTCAGCACAAAAAACTCTTTATTGGGATTTTTTTTTAATCTAAGGACTCTGGAAATGACACCTGAAATTCCCCCAAGACTAAAGGAAATACGTTTTCACCTTTTAGCTCAGGAAATTGTACTTTACAGTAATAGAAGCAATCATAGAGTGAACAGAGGGGTCTTGTCCTGAAAGACCAAATACAAAAGTTTGTTTAAAGGTGCCTTGTGATATCATATCACTATGTGGCAGGGCTTTTATATTTTTGTAAGTTTAGGATGACTTTAGAGGTCTCCAGTAATCATCATCAAGATATGAAGTTTTTATATTGACAAAAATGTCATTCATATCATCTTATATAGAAACTTTCGTTGAACCTCACAAAACAGCTTTGATAATTGAATGCAGTTTTTCATTTTGCTCACAAGAGGTGCCTGTGTGTACCTCTTTTATCTTAGGTTTTATCTTCCTCAATGACCCCAAGGGAGCCATGAAACCCTGCTTTGCAGTCTGGTACATCAATTCCAAGCCTCGCTTAAGCTGGCTATATACTAGTTGAATTTTGTTTTGACATTTTTTACTTTTTAAAGAATGTTTTCATTTTTCTAATCGTTAGTGGGGTCAAATCGATGTTCGTTTGCAAACCCAGTAAAAGAAAATTCGAAAAAGCAGGATGGAGATTTTTTTTTTTTTTTGTTGATCAAATTTCTAACCGTGCATGTGGCTTTTGTTTGGTAAAGTCCATTTGTTCCAAAATTTAATGTTAAAAGCAAACGCAGTATAGCATACACAGAAATAATGTATTGCATAGACAATGGCAAGTGAATAAGTTCAAAATAATATAGCAAAACCCATAACTGATCATAAATGATATGGCACTGCAGACCTAAATAAGAGTCACTGTTCAAAATCACGTAAGAGCTGTGTCTTATGGACAGCAAGTAGAAGATTCTGCATTTTTTCAGGCAACCCCTGTAGTCCTAAATCAGTTTGTTAAACCAGAGCATTTTAATAATTTCTATTTCCCATTGTTGGAGGGTAGGCACCAGTTGTTAGGTAGAGGTGGGATATGCTTCTCTAAAAGAGTTATCATATATCGCCTGAATTTAGAGAGAGCAGGAGAAAGCCAGATAGATTGGGGTAGGGTGTTCCAGAGGAAGGGAGAGGCTCTGAAGATGAGCATTGGATGAGGTAAATAGAGAGATTATGGAAGACCCAGCAGGCATAGTTGAAGGTTTACAGTAGTTGTAAGAGGGAATCCATGACCTTGTTTAAAAAAAAAAAAAAATGTTTGTTTCTAGTCATCCTGTATCTATCGACAGGAGCAGAGCAGGTGAGAAAAAAGGAGAGCCAGGCCCCGTTGACACTTGGGACATAATGGGTTATAAGACCCAGTTTATACCTTGTCAACCTAAATAACATCAAATAGTTCTAATGAAGATGGGTGTACTTATCAGTATGTTTCAGGGAGACTAATCTGTGGCTGGTTAGAACCTTTTCTCAGATCTCATCATCAGTAGGACCCAAATCCACCTCCCTCAAAATCTTTGTATTATAATCCTGGGCTTGTGCCGTGGGTCCTGTACAGGTAATATGGGCCCTAATTGCCTGGTGACCAAATGTCTAAGCTGAAGGTATTGGTAAAGCATAGAATTCGGCAAATTTAATTCCTATTTTAGACCTGAAAGGGATTTGAGTTGCTCACCAGTTAAGATGTGATTTAAAAAAAAAAAAAAAAGATGTGATCTAAATGAGCAATGCGATGCTTACACCAGAGCTCAGGATATGGCAACATACAAAGCTCAGGGAGATTGATGCTGCCAAAGTGGAGATTTATCAACCTTTTTAATCTCTTGCAGGACTTCGAAGCATCCACAACTTTCTTTCTCAGACAGAAAGTTGAGCTCTCCTTAGAGAGCTCTATTGATTTTGGCATGATGACACCACACATGTCAATAGCAAGGAGAACATCAGACCCTAGATGTCTGAGTTTGAAATAAGATGGGTTCTACCTGCATACTCCCTGAGGAGTTTCTAATCGATAGCTTCTAATCTGGAACACCAGATGCTAATTTAATGCATTTGGAATGGTAGTATATGTAGGGGTGTACATCCTTTCAATCCGTTCAGTCATTAAAATGAATAACCCACGTAAATTTTATGTGTCATTTCATAATTTTCACTATTTTTTTGTGTCAAATATACCACCTATTTGTGGGCAGTATTTGAATCAAGACCTAATGTTTGCCTGTTGTCAGTATGTTGAGCAAAAAATTAGTTTTGGGGTGTACTTACTTTTTACATTACTAAATTGCACACTTACACTTTGAACATGGTCTAACTTACTTGAGAGAGCAATGATGATGGGAAAGTCATCAAATTAGATTGAGGCCACTTTGACACTGATGCGGTGCTATTTGACTGCACCACGGATGCAGCTCAGCGTATTCGCCGGTTTGGTGCGGGTTAGCTGCTCTTTCCCTTTTGGCTATTATCTCCTATGGTTTTGGTACGCTTTCAGAAAGCACACCAAAAACAGCGGGACACAATAGAACTTCATGGCAAAGCCAAACTAATCCACACCGAACCAGCGGCTACACTGCACTACACCCGTGGTGTGGTCAAACTGCACCGCATCAGTGGGAAAGGGGCCTAATCCATAGCAAGCAGGCAGATAATAGAGTGATCCAGATCAACAATCTGGTATTTGTTTACTTGAGTCACATTGCATCAGTGAGGCATGAATGCTGATTTGTTAGCGGTTGCTCCACTTTTTAGAATGCTCATCTGTGGGTGTATAACCCCTTGCATTGTTACCCAGTGTTCACTAGAACAGCAAGAGGAGAATCTATCCAGAGGCACTCAGCTCACAGATGGCAATATGTGTTAGATTTAAAGTGTTTGTTACCGCAGTATTTCATATTCCTCATATGTGCCTGTTGTACCATGCACAAGTGTTAAAAAGTATCCTATTCTCTTTGCATTGCTTCCTTTGTGTAAAATTCCTGGTGATCCTGCTTTCCTATTGATACACTGACCACGCTAGACATGGAGGCATATCTATCCCAGCTTGGACAGTTGTGTGGCTGTGCTGGGAGCACAACCGGCCTGTCATCCGATAGCCAAGACTTGTGCTGACATGCCCCCCTGCACAACCATTCACTGGGAAGATCGGTGTATTTGAATTTCTGTGCCTCTTGTTGACACATCTCCTCGCAGTCTCCACCAATTTCTCTAATAAGTATGCAGCTGAGAACAGAGGTCCTGTGATCACTTATAAAAACAAAAACAAGGTATTTATAGCGTGTGTGTGTGTGTAGATATATATTTATACATTTGTATGTATACACATACAAACACACACACATGCGTATGTTTGCCCACTTACAATAAAATGAAGGGTCTATAATTTTTATCATAGGCGTATATTAAATGATAGAGACGGAATATCAACCAAAATCCAGCAAAAGCACATAATACAAATGTTATAAATTGAGTTGCAGTTCAGTGAGTAAAAAAAGTATTTGATCCCCAAGCAAAACCTGACTTAGTACTTGGTGGAGAAACCCTTTTTGGCAAGCACAGACGTAAGACGTTTCTTGTAGTTGGTTACCAGGTTTGCACACATTTCAAGTGGGATTTTGGTCCACTCTTTACAGATCTTCTCTAAATCTTTAAGGTTTCTTGGCTGTCGCTGGGCAACTTGAAGTTTCATCTCCCTCCATAAATTTTCTATAGGATTAAGGTCTGGGGACTGGCTAGGCTACTCCATGCCTTTAATGTGCTGCTTCTTGAGCCACTGCTTTGTTGCCTTGGTATGTTTTGGGTCATTGTCATGCTGGAAAACCCATCCTCGACCCATCTTTAGTGTTCTGGCCGAGGGAAGAAGCTTTTCATCCATGAATGAATGAATGAATGAATGATTTATAAAGCGCTGCAAATGCGAACTGAATCGCCTCAAGGCGCTGGATGCATTTTCTGATGTCAGCTTCTCAGAAAAGGAAGGTCTTTAGTTTTTTTCTGAAGGCCTGGTGGTTTTCTTCCATGCGGATGTTGGTAGGAAGAGCGTTCCATAGTTGAGGTCCTTGGACTGCGAATCTTCGTTCTCCCTTTGCTTTGTAGCGGTATTTGGGAATGGTAAGGAGGTTTTGGTTAGCTGATCGAAGACTGCGATTCGGTGTGTAGTGTTTTATTTTCTCGCGGAGATATGGTGGGGCGTTTCCTTGTACGCATTTGTGGGTGATGCAGAGGGTCTTGAATGTGATCCGTTTCTTCACGGTTAGCCAGTGTAGGCTCTTTAGGGAGGGGGAGATGGATTCCCAGGGTTTTTTTCCTGTTAACAGTCTTGCCGCCGTGTAAAAAAATACATGGGCCCCGTCCATTGGCCCCCTCCATGCGGCAAAGTCGGCCTGTACCTTTAGCAGAGAAACTGCCCCAAAGCATAATGTTTTTTCACCTCTGTGCTCCATTGTGGGGATGGTGTTCTTGGGGTCATAGTCAGCATTTTTCTTCCTCCAAACACGGTGAGTCAAGTTAATGCCAAAGAGCTCAATTTTGGTCTCATCTGACCACAGCACTTTCTCCCAATCCTTCTCTGAATCATTTAGATGTTCATTGGCAAACTTCAGAGGGGCTGTACATGTGCCTTCTTAAGGAGGGGAACCTTGTGGGCATTGCAGGATTTCAATCCATACCGGCGTATTGTGTTACCAATTGTTTGTTTGGTGAGTGCGGTCCCCAACTGCCTTGAGATCATTCACAAGCTCCTCCTGTGTAGTTCTGGGCTGATCCCTCACTTTTCTCATGATCATCTTTACCCCATGAGGTGAAATTTTGAATGGAGCTCCAGAACGAGGGAGATTGATGGTTATTTTGTATTTCCTCCATTTGTGAATAGTCTTCCCAACAGTTGTCTCCTTCTCACCAAGCTTCTTACTGATGGTCTTGTAGCCAATTCCAGCCTTGTGCAGGTCTACAGTCTTGTCCCTGATGTCTTTTGACAGCGGTTTGTTCTTGCCCATGATGGTGAGGTTTGAATGGGAAAAAGATATTCTGTGGACCGTTGTCTTTTATACACATAACGACTTGTTGTTAGGAGCACCTTCTTAAATTTACAGGGCTAATCTGTGTATCACATGAGCACATATTGTAGCCAGTCTGTGGGAGCCACAATTATTGTTGGTTGATAGGGGATCAAATACTTATTTTACTTAACTGCAACTCAATTTATAACATTTGTATCACGTTTTTTTCTAGATTTTTGGTTCATATTCTGTCTCTGTCATTTAAAATACACCTATGATAAAAATTACAGACCCTTAATTTTGTTTATACATATAGACACAGTATGCACACTGTATTACCAAAAGTATTCAGACCCCTGCCTTTACCTGGCATCCCAGTATTAGTCCGTAGGGTTCAATATTGGGTTGGCCCACCCTTTGCAGCTATAACAGCTTCAACTCTTCTGGGAAGGCTGTCCACAAGGTGTAGGAGTGTTTCTATGTGAATGTTTGACCATTCTTCCAGAAGTGCATTTGCGAGGTCAGGCACTGATGTTGGACGAGAAGGCCTGGCTCGCTGTCTTTGCTCTAATTCATCCCAAAAGTGTTCTGTCGGGTTGAGGTCAGGACTCTGCGGGCCAGTCAAGTTCCTCCACCCCAAACGTGCTCATCCATGTCTTCATGGACCTTCTTTGTGCACTGGTGCACAGTCATGTTGGAACAGGAAGGGGCCATCCCCAAACTGTTCCCTCAAAGTTGGGAGCATGAAATTGTCCAAACTGTCTTGATATCCTTAAGAGTTCCCTTCACAGGAACGAAGGGTCCAAGCCCGACCCCTGAAAAACAACCCCACACCATAATCCCCCCTCCACCAAATGATTTGGACCAGTTTACAAAGCAAGGTCCATAAAGACCTGGATGAGCGAGTTTGTGTGGAGGAACTTGACTATTACCATATACACTAAACCTTATGGACAGCCTTTCCAGAAGAGTTAAAGCTGTTATAGCTGCAATAGGTGGGCAAACTCAATATTGAACCCCACAGACTAAGACTGGGATGCCATTAAATTTAAAGAGGAACTTAAGTCATTTTTTCATCTTTCCATCTATTAAAACCTCTGCTCTTGTTGTTTTAAATTTGGATAGTAAAAAAATTTTTTTTTTCTGCCAGTAAATACCTTACACTGCCCACTTCCTGTTTCTTGTCTGGAAAAAAGCTTAGGCTTCAGACATCATGCACAGCTCTCGCTCTCTCACTCTAGTGAGGGTTTGCCAGGAAGGGAGGGGGAATGAGTCATAAGAGGGCCAATGAGAGCTGCAGAGCTGGCAGTGTGTCTGTGTAAATCCAGGAAGTGAACAGGCAGCAGCTTCAGCTGCCCACAGTTAAAATGAATGCAACCAGACTCTGTGGAGGGAGATTTCTGCAGCATATTTGGCAAGTACAGAATTACTGTATATATAAAATAATATGCAAAGTGGTTGGAGGGAAGCTTCAGAATGGCAAAGATTTTTTTGTACAAATTATGTGAGCAGATACAGTATATGTATGTATATATATGTGTGTGTGTATATGTATGTGTGTGTGTGTGTGTATGTATATATATATATATATATATATATATATATATATATATATATATATATATATATATATATATATATATATATATATACCGTATAAGTCGAATTTTTGAGCCCTTTTTTTTTAGGCAGAAAGTGCCCCCCTCGACTTATACTCGAGTCACTGCCGTCTGTCTGCATGATCAGCGTGTCATGCAGACGGCGGCCAGCGTGTGATAATTCGTTCGGAGGCTATTCCAGCTTTCAAAAGCCACGCCTCCTGCTCGTCTGTGATAGGCTGAACAGCTGTCAGTGTACAGCCTATCACGGACATTCTCTTATCCTCGTCCGTGGTATGAGAGTGAGAGAATGTCCCTGATAGGCAGAACAGCAGTCAGCCTATCACAGATGAGGCGCGGCTTTTGAACAGTGGAATGGCCGCCGAAGTGTATTATCACACACTGATTGGAGATCGCCACAGGGAGGATGCACAGGGACACAGGACACATGCACACAGGACACATGCACATGTACAGGACACAGGCAGGCTGCACAGGACACAGGGAGGCATGCAGCTGCAGATGGGCAGTTTTTTGTGGTAAATTAGGGGCCTCGACTTCTACTCGTGTGTGTGTGTGTGTGTATATATATATATATGTATATTTATGTGTGTGTGTGTGTGTGTGTGTGTATATATATATATATATGTATATTTATGTGTGTGTGTGTGTGTGTGTGTGTGTGTGTGTGTATATATATATATATATATATATATATATATATATATATATATATATATATATAAACAGGTAAGGCTTCACATATAATTAAAGTAACCAATAAATTGTTACAAAGTATGGCATAAGAACTAACCTAGGTTTTCTAGATCTACATAATAAATAAATGGCTAGGCATACAATATAGTTTAAAAAAATATAGGCCTACAAAGATCTTTTACTTTTGTTTTTCTTCTGGGCAATAGTGTCCCTTTTAACGGCTGCAGAGCGGGCCTTAATTGCCCGGACAACGTCCTCTCAAGCAAGCTCTGTCTGCGCGATCCTTTCTGTGATCACCGAGTCTGAGACTTGGCTGATGACAGATCTGAGTAAGGGGTCGATCCCGGCCCCTTACCACGTGATCAGCTGATGGCTGATCACGTGATGTAAACAGAAGCTCGGTAATTGGTATTTTTTTTCCCTTGCGCTATCAGCGTGAGAGGGAAAAAAAAGCCAATCACCAGCTTCTGTCAGAGGGACATCGGTCCCTCACTCATAAAGCCGCAGCTGTGCCCACTGTGCCACCTACCAGTGCCGCCTAGCAGTGCCCACAGTGCCATCCATGAATGCCCACCAGTGCTGCCAATCAATGCCCATCAGTGTCACAGATCAGTGCTGCCTATCAGTGTCACCTACCAGTGCCCATCAGTGCCGCTTATCAGTGCTGCCTCATCAGTGCAGCCTCATCAGCGCACATCAGTGAAGGAGAAAAATTACCGGTTTTCTAAATGTTATAACAAACTATGAAACAGGTTTTTTTTTTTTTTTTGTTTTGTTTTGTTTTTTTCAAAATGTGTTCGCTGTGTCTCTGGTAGGAATTATAACAGACTGCTTTGAGTGCTTGGGCTGCAAGGGTGCTCTGGGAAATGGCTTGTTCTGTAGACGAGGAGCCAATTTGTGATGATCCTACATGTCATAGGTTTGCTGTAAAATGGAACACTAGCCAAAAACTTTTTTCGTATTTAAACGTAGTCAGTTTTTATAGCTCTGTGCTCCTTTTGAGGAACTTTTCCTATACTTCCTGCCATATAGATACAAAAGGAAGTTAAAGAAAATCTTACTTTTGACAGTTGTCATCAAAACAGGTGACCTTATTGGCAGATTTCCCCTCTACTTCTGTTCAGGGATAACGTTTGACATTAGATTTCCCTTTCCCCTCTGTCAGTGATTACTAGAACAGGAGTATATCTCCTGGGTGGGAACATAACCCCTTCCCACTCAACCCAAAATTAAAAGAAGTTTTAGCTGGAGTTCTGATAGTCGGCTGTTGGGCTGGGCATGGGCTGGATAACTGTTCAGACGTGCACAACATCCCTTGCAATGGTGCATATACATTTAGATGTGCTTTATGTGATGCTCAGAGGCTGCATTTAACTGTTTTGTAGCTGGTAAAATACTGCAGAGCTTATCAAAATTCATAACGGCTTAGCCGCGAGTGAATAACAGCAGATGACATCTGACATACTTTTCATAACAAAACCGCTCAGTATTTTTAGATTTATTTTTGATAATGTTCTCATTTATCCAGGTCATGGTATAAGTTAGTAGTAGTTGCCAAAATTCAACTGGACAAAACTTTCCTTAACCACTTCAGCTCCGGAAAGGTTTTACCCCCTTCCTGACCAGGCCATTTTTTGCGGCAATTGCGCCGTCATGTGACGCTGTACCCAAACAAAATTTATGTCCTTTTCTTTTCCACAAATAGAGCTTTCTTTTGGTGATATTTGATCAACTGCGGTTTTTATGTTTTGCGCTATACTGTAATCAAAAAAGATTGACAATTTAAAAGAAAAAAAACATTATTTTTTACTTTTCTGCTATAAAACAAGTCCAATAATTGAAAAAAAAATCTAGTTTCCTTCTCAATTTAGGCCAATATGTATTCTGCTACATATTTTTGGTAAAAAAAAAAAAAATCTCTATAAGCAGATATTGATTGGTTTGCGCAAAAGTTATAGCGTCTACAAACTATGGGATATTTTTTTTTACTTTTTATTTTTTTTCATTGTTTTTATTAGTAATTGCGGCGATCAGCGATTTTTAGCGGGATTGCGGCAGACAAATCTGACACTAAGTGACACTTTTTGGGGACCAATGCAGTGATCAGTGCTAAAAAAAAAGCACTGTCAATGTATAAATGACACTGGCAGGGATGGGGTTAACATCAATGGCGCTCAAAGGGTTAAGTGTGCTCCTAGGGAGTGCTTTCTACCTGTGGGGGGAATGCTGACGCTGGAGGAAAATGGAGATCCATGTTTCTTAGCAGAAACGCAAGATCTCCATCTGTCCTCCCTCACAGAACGGCGGTCTGCCTTGTTTACATAGGCAGACCGCCGTTCTATCTCCCCTCTGAATGATTGCGGGTGGCTGGCGGCCACCAGACCTGCTGATTGGCTCCCGCTGTGTCCAATCACAGGGGAGAGGAGAGCAGCTGATGGGTACAGCACCGGATCAAATGAGGGCTCATTTAAGTAAAATGGGAGGTGAGTGGAGATACTGAAGCCTAAAGATTTTTTAACAATGCAAGGAATGCATTAAAGTGATTGTAAAGTTAATTAAAAAAAAAATAACAAACATATCATACTTTCCTCCACTGTGCAGCTTGTTTTGCACAGAGTGGCCCCGAACCTGCTCTTCTGGGGTCCCCCGATGGCTCTCACGGCTCCTCCCCACATCTGATAACCCCCTCGGAGAAGCGCTTCCCCGAGGGGGTTACCTTGCGGGCGCGCTACCTAGTCCAGCTTTCGGTGTCCATAGAGGTCGAATGCAGGTCCCGGCGCATGCGTCATTGGATTTGATTGACAGCAGCAGGAGCCAATGGCTGCGCTGCTATCAATCTATCCAATCAAGAGCCGAGAACCCCGGGCAGAGAGACAGCACATGCCCGCTGGGTCAAGTTCGAGGGTTGAGGTAAGTAAAACGAGGGGCTGGGGGGCTGGTCACTGACAGGTGTTTTTTCACCTTAATGCATCCTATGCATTAAGGTGAAAAAACACCTAAGGTTTACAACCCCTTTAAGGTAAAAAAATTTTATAACTACTTATATTATAACTAATTTATAACTACTTTAAAATATATGTAACATTTTATGCATTTTTGAGGGTGTACTTTTTAATATTCTATGTAAAACTTAAAAATGTCTGTTCTTGTATCAAACGCCTTTATAATAGGGACCCGTACAAGCAAGGACTAATATATATGTAGAATCATTCTCAAAAAAAAATGAAACAAGTTGCAAGTGAGACTTCCACTCAACACTTCTGCTTACATATCAAACCAGTACACTACTGCCACTCACCAGATGTGTTGACCTGTATAATGAGGTCAAATAAAAGTATAATTAAAGTGCTTCAGTCATGAAAATTCACTACTGTCACCAGGTACTTCAAATACACATTTACCGAAATGTAAGACCTCACTGCATTTATAGAGGTCAATATGTGCTTCAAATTCCCAGAAGACTGTATGCTTTAGAAAGATCCTTCATATAAAGATAGTCCTTCCTATGATAGAATCATAAGAGAAGACACTCCAATAGTACAGCAATATTATTTTTTTAAAACCCCAAAGGATAAATATGTAAAAGCTGATATGTAAAATAGAAACTTGCATAAAACACTGTCGCCTGACCTTGAGCCGACAACATGTGACGTTGATATGCAAAGTTCTAATCCAATGGTCTCCACGCTGCGGCCCACAAGCCGGATGCGGCCCTTTGCTTGCATTTATCCGGCCCTTGGGGAACTACCTACGGACACAAGGCACTAGTCTTCCTACTGACTTCAACGATGAGGCACCATTCCTCCCACTGACCCCAACAATAGGGCACTATTCCTTCCACTGACACTCAGGAACATCATTCTTCCCCTTGATCAAATGATGGAACACTATTCCTGCCACTGATACAAATGATTGGGTGCAATTCCCTCTACTGACACTAATGAGAGGGAACTATTCTTTCCACTGACACTAATGATGGGGCGCAATTATTTTCTTTACACCCACTGATGCTGGGGCATTTTCTAGTCCCACTGGTGTGTTATTCTGGCCCCCCTATCGTCTGCAAGACAATACCGGCCCTTTGTTTAGAAAGTTTGGAGACCCTTGCTCTAATCAATGCCTTTCGTTCTAAGGGCGTCATCGGGGACCAGCAGTACTGATGGCTTCAACATCTTTAAAAGGTTGCTGAGATACTTGTTCCCCTGTGGAACACTGGTTCACCCCCTATCTCATACACCAGCCTATCAACTATACACACCATAGGCTGATTTAGCAACAATGCCACTCATATGTACCATCAGCAGACTGCAGGCACGACACCATAGGACCCCACATATCCGCCAATACACAATATAAATTCATGTAATACCCTACATAATATTTCCATTATTTTGATATAATTAATAACTATAATTACAGTACAAATCATGTAATCCCTCTGTATAACAAGTTAAACAATATACCCATGTGCAGTAAAGTAGCAAAAATATTCTTTGCTCAGTTATTCCATATTCAATGTTTTAGCAAAAAATGTCATCCTGTTCAGCTTTAGATCTACTTTTATATAACATACGGTATATACATTTTTTCTGAGGACAATAAGCAGCAATGTCATCACAGCCAGATCAGCTGACATCGGTGTTGTGTATATTAGTACCTTCAACCAACAAAAAATGTTTCAACTGTATTGGTGATGCTTGTAAAGGTTCCGCCAATGTGACCCCTGAGAACCGTTGACAATGTCCTTGTGGGAAGCAAGGGTTCCCATGCATGTGTAGATTGTTTGCAGACAGGTGTCAGTTTAGACCTTCTTGGCAGATAATTGTGCCTTATATGCATGAAGTTATATAAATCAAATCTTTAACAGCTGGGTGGGTGTTGTAATCACTTGAAATGCATATTATTGCATTGTGTACCACTTTTATGATCCCTTCCATTGTCACCCTGCCCAGAATGTCCATATGGGTCAGATCTAGCCATCATTGTGGACTGCCAAATCTGTTACAGATTAGGCAGCCTGCCGCCAAGAAGAGGCTTTGATGGCTCAGTCCGCATTTAAGATGCAATGTTATGTTGTCAGTTTGAACAATTATCGACTTTATATATCTGCAAAACTGCCCTCCCAGCATGGCAATGAGCAAAATGTGCCTTTGGGCAAATTCTTACTTTAAAAGCCTTTACAGGTAAAATAGAAGATAAGTAATGAAAACCACTAAAAAGGTTTTTTCATTTCAATATCTGGTCTTCGAAATGCTAAATACGGTAGTTATTTATAAGATTGATTTTAAAAATTCTTAATCATGGTGTATAAATGTCGTTTTTTTTTTTTTTTTTTTTTTTTTGCAGCCATTGGGAACATTAGATTAGCAAGCTGTAAATTTACGCTTTAAGACACCGTTGTGTGTATGGGCCCATAGGTTTCCTTAGTGCTGTGTTCAGATGTGTGCACAACTATACACTGTACATTTCTGAATTCAGTGTTTTTTATGCCATGTGAATAAGCCCTAAAGGCACTTTCACACTGCCAGCGCCCGGGCGTAGGCGGTAAAGCGCCGCTATTTTTTGCGGCGCTTTACTGTAGTTTTTGCAGCGCTTTTCGGCCGCTAGCAGGGCACTTTTAACCCCCGCTAGCAGCCGAAAAAAGGGTTACAAGGCGCTGCCCATTGATTTCAATGGGCAGGGGCGTTTTAGGAGTGGTATATTCACCGCTCCTACAGCGCCGCAAAGAAGCTGCTTGGAGGACTTTTTTTGACATCCTGCCAGCTCAGCGCTCCAGTGTGAAAGCACTTGAGCTTTCACACTGGAATTGCAGCTGAGGCTTTTTTCAGGCACTATTTGTAGCGCTAAAGCACCTGAAAAACGCCTACAGTGTGAAAGGAGTCTTATAGTACTTGCTTTGGTTCTAGACTCCAGCCAAAATTATATATTTTTTTAATTCTGGTTTTTATTGATGAGTCCCTGTGTTCTAAGAAGTAATGGGCGATCTTTCCAATGGGGACAGAAGCAAACCCTTTTTTTAAAAAGTGTGGCCATGGGTTCAAACTTGCTACGTTTTTATTTCTGTTTGTGTATCCTCCTGTCCTAGTGACACTTTGTTCCTCTTGTTTCTTGCCTTGATGACCCCTGTTCCCCTTGTTTCTTGTCATGGTGTCATGCAGCCAAAACATGAGGGGTTTCCCCCCCCAATAGGCCACAAACTTTAATAAAAACCTAACTATCCAAATAAATAAAAAGTCAGTCCCCTGTATTGTTCACCCCATTCTCCCACCCAACAATGCCATGTTTGAAAGTCTAGCACTTGCATAGATGTGTTGAAGGGCTATGCCTGGCCTTCAGAACCCAACATAGACCCATCTGCACATACATCACCTGCACACACTCTGAGATTCAGGATATTCACAGCTGCACCGCCTTTGCATATGCGCAGCAAAACCCCATGCATGCGCAGATGTGCCACTGGCCTCTCTGCCATGTTCTGCAGCCCTGTGGCACGTGTGCAGGCTTCTAGATGAGAAAGAAGAAAGTGCTGTGCTGTCAGAAAAAAGATATTTACCCTATTGTGGGAGACTGAGGGGGAGGAACCAGGTGCAAATAGGCTGTTTTATTGGTTGTAGGGCTGCTTTAAGCTAAAATTTCATTTTAGGTTTCTCATCAGTTAGTATTTGTTCATCTCAAAATGTATATTATGAATGTTTACTGTATATAATATAAGACGTATAGAGCCAGCAGCACTTAGGACTAGTGCCTGTCTTTAGATTTCAGTCTCAGGATTTAATCGGATTGAGTATTCCCTTGATGGTTTTAATCTGTGCTTTAAGATCTGAGTATAGAATGGAAATCCAGATTTTAAACTGATCTCTAAAGGCTCTTTTGCGTCCAAAGATAGCCCATAATAGTGAATAATTTCAGCTAATTGCTTGCATAATCATGTGGCGGTCAGTTAATTTAATACCTTCTCCCATAAAGGATAATGTTTGTTGCATGAGCAGAATTTACTCATATTTGTCATATCTTGCATACACCTTTCTGTGATCAAAGTGGGAAAATGGGAGAAGGGTCTCCTACGAGAACCCTCAATAACTGGACAGAATGTGTCCGGTACCTCATTCTAAAAAATGGACTACACGTAAAACCCGAACTACTAGATTGGAAGGACTATAACGGTTCTAAGGATGAGCTCCAGTGTGTTCGCACAGCCCACGTGTAGAGCCCACCAGGAAGTCAGCGCTGCGCTAATCACAGGCAGTGAGACATTGTCCTGATGCGCGGCTGCAGAGATCGGGAAACGTGTCACTGCCTGGCAGGCTCTGCACGTGGGCTGTGCGAACACGCCGGAGCTCATCCTTAAACGGTACCAATGGAGTAAAAAAGTATCAAAGTATTTATTAATACAGTTTTAAAATGTTAAAGATATGGAAATGTTTATAATATTTTTTATTTTAGTGTTTGAGTTTCATTTTCCTGATAAAAGCGGGCTATGCCCCGTGAAACGCAACTGCGTCAAAGCTACAGCAAGTCTGTTATACCCTACTGCAGTGGGGTTGATGAGCATCAACACAAAGAAGAGCGTCATATTTGTTTTTTGGTATAAAATAAATAAGTGATCAGCGCAACTTACTATTATAAATATAGATGATTTAGCACTGTGCAATAATCTGTGCAAAAGTTGCTAAAAAATGCGACTGTGCAAAAAAAAAAACGCTAAAGATGCTGTGCAAAATTGCTAAGTGCAAATATGAGCTTGTATTCAAATAAATCAATACCAATGAACGCTCATGGCGCTGTGCAAAATACAAATATGAATCTGTGCTGCATATGCAATATGTCAATGAGACACGTGATTATTATAGATTAATGTAACAATAATCCACATAACCTCTCTTTATCACACTGCTGACACAACAAATAGTGGTGGCCTAATGATAGATGATTTAGCACTGTGCGATAATCTGTGCAAAAATTGTTAAAAATGCAACTGTGCAAAAAAAAAAAACGCTAAAGATGCTGGGCAAAATTGCTAGGTGCAAATATGAGCTTGTGTTCAAATATCAATGAACGCTCATGGTGCTGTACAAAATACAAATATGAATCTGTGCACATAAGATTTCAGTGCAAAAAAAAATAAACAAATATCAATAATAAATTTCCTATGTATATGCAATATATCAATGAGACGCATGTAATTTATATAGATGAATGTAGCAGTAATCTCTCTTTATCACACTGTTGACACAACAAATAGTGGTGCTGGAATAGTTCATGAAGTGAAGATAAATAAAGTCTATGATAAAACAAAGTGCAGACAGTGCTTCAATAAGTGCTCTTCAATAAAATCGCTGTGTGTATCACTCAGTGTTCACTAGACTCCTACCTCCATATGGATAGTGAAAAGCAGTGGAGATGGGTGTAGCTGGAGACCTGTCCAAGATGTTGTGATGGTAGATGGCCCTCTCCAGGTATTGTATATTAGATGGTGGCTCCGGCTTAGTCCATACGGGCGTTCATTCCCAACGGATATGTACAGGGGATAAAGAAGAATCTCCCATAGTGTAGAATTTATTGATTTATTTAAAAGCCAAGTGGAAACTTACAACAGAGTAGTGAAAAAACAGCAGATCTGTAATTTGGACGACCTCACAGGTGCCTCTTACATCACTTCTGGTTCTCGTGTGGTCCGGTCACTTCCTATGCATTACGTCACGCCACGATCCCCTGAGGAAGTCACGTGGTGTGACGTAATGCATAGGAAGTGACCGGACCACACGAGAACCGGAAGTGATGTAAGAGGCACCTGTAACGCTGTCCAAATTACAGATCTGCTTACATTTATATTTGTTTTTTGATAATATTTGTGGTACATGTGTACATTTCCATGTCTTTAAAATTTTAAATCTGTATTAATAATTTGATACTTTTTTTTACTCCATTGGTACCGTTATAGTCCTTCCAATCTAGTACCTTTCTATGATCCTCTGCAGCTGATGGTTAATATACTGTAGATGACAGGTGCTCAAGGTCTTTCTGTTCATTCTAGATATTGCTTGGTATCTTGATCCACCTTTGTCTCTCTGGGCTGATAGATTAAGGCAGGGGTGCTCAACTGGTGGCTCCTCGGATGTCACCTGCAACCTAATGCTCTGGGATGGAAGGTCGGCAAGCCTAGATCTTGGATTGCTGACCTGCCATTGCAGAGCATCAGAGTGGATGGGACCAGTGCGGGAGGAAGCAGGAGCTGCATAAGCCGATGCTTCCTCTGTAGCGCCCGCTCCTGTGGCAGGGGAAGTGCATTTGGTATCACTCCGCCTGGGCCAGGAACCTTTTCAAACAGCCTAGTGATGCCAGCAGAAGCTAATCCATGAAAAGGTCAGTTTATTAAACTTCACATAGTTTTGCAATGGGCATATTAGCACTTTTTAAAAAAAGGGGTTTTAGGCTGTTTTCACACTGATCCGTAGGTATAGCAAGCACCTGCGGCTTTCCTGCGGGTTAGCTGCACTGAGCCATAAACTTCTATTATATCCTGTGTGCAGGAGTTTTGGTTAGCTTGCAGAAAGTGTCTCATGCACGCAAGATGTAATAGTGTATGAACATCCAACGGCGATTGTCCTACAGAAAATGATGATCCTGATTGTTTATAATTTTCATTATGCTATTCGAAATTAAAAAAAAAAAATGAAACTCTGAACCATTTTATGTCATTGTGGCCCGCAAGTGGTTACGAAATCACAGTGGCTAAGTGGTACTCGCTCCTCAAAAGATTGAGCACCCCTGGTATAAGGTGTCCTATGATAGGTGAGCCCCCTCTTTCTCAATGGAAAAAGGAACACTCTACATTAGGTTCTACACCCAGATCAATTCCAAAAGCTCTGCATGCCATAAGGAATCATTGTGACTGTCAAAGCTCTCTTTAACCCTCTAATTTTAAGCCATACTTGACCTGACCATCATAACCATGGCTTAGATCTGTCCCATCAGGTTGCTTGCTGTTAACTCTCGCTGTATAGCTACCTAGGGAAATGTACTAGTGGACAACTGTTCAGCAAGAAATGCTGGGCTGTTATTAAATGTGGCTTTTGAGATTTACTTCTGAACAATTGGCAGGGGCAGTTTAGTAGGTGGGGGGGGGGGGGGGGGTGGATCTGCAGAAACTATCATGCATGTATAAATAAGACCCTTCGTACCTTTCAGTGTTCATTCTTCTGCCATTTCATGTTTATGGCCTGTCTAAATTTGGCAAATAGACTAGTCTGCTGAGTTCAGCCAATACACAATTTGCCTCATTACAGTATTTCATAGGTTAATAGTACCATTTATGCTACTGATTTAGCCGTGTTAAGTTCTTCAATTAACAGATTAAACCATCAAAGTGTTTATTTGCGTACAGGACCTTTGAGTCATGATTATTATAGTTGGAATGCTAGCGTCATTAAAAATGATTATATGAGTGCATACTGGCTAGGTGCTATAGTAAATCTTTAAAGAAACTCTTGTGTACTTTTAGTAGCTGTTTTGTGTCTTTTAAGGTAAGATCTCGGAAGAAGCCCGCTGTCAGCTGATGATGGGCCACAGGAGAGCAGAAGGGCACTCCTGTGACTCAGAAGAGAAGTAGGGTCAAAAAAGCTTAGGCCATACAGTGGGAAAATCATTATTTGATCCCCTGCAGATTTTGTAATTTTGCCCACTTACAAAGAAATGAAGGGTCTATCATGTTTATCATAGGTGTATTTTAAATGATGGAGATAGAAGATCAACCAAAAATCCAGAAAAAACACATAATACAAATGTTATAAATGGAGTTGCAATTCAGTGAGTAAAAAAAGTATTTGATCCCCAAACAAAACATGACTTAGTACTTGGTGGGGAAACCCTTGTTGGCAAGCACAGAGGTAAGACGTTTCTTGTAGTTGGTTACCAGGTTTGCACACATCTCAGGAGGGATTTTGGTCCCCTCTTCTTTACAGATCTTCCCTAAATCCTTGGGGTTTCTTGACTGTCTCTTGGAAACTCTATGTTTCAGCTCCCTCCATAAACTTTCTATAGAATTAAAGAGGTGGTAAACCTCCATTGGTAAGTTTTACCTATAGGTGAAAATATCTCCTAAACGTGCGTCGTTTAGGAGATATTTGCTGCACACTGCCCCGATGATGCGGCCGCCTGTGCCGTTTCTTCACTAGCAAGTGCCGTAACTGGTGGCTCCCACGCGCATGCACGGGAGTGACGTCACGCGACTCCAGTCAGTCACAGAGCTGGGGTTTGCGGCCCCGGAAAGAAGAGGGGCGAAGATGGATGCGGCCTGCAGCGGGGACAGCGCGGGCTTCGTTTGCAGGTGTCACATAATGTGCTAATATGCGATGCATACTGGCACATTATATTTTTACTTTGCAGGGGGGAAAAAAAAGAACTAAAACCCATCAGGGTTTACTTCCTCTTTAAGGTCTGGAGACTGGCGAGGCCATGCCATGACCTTAATGTGCTTCTTCTTGAGTCACTCCTTTGTTGCTTTGGGGGTATGTTTTGGCTCATTGTCATGCTGGAAGACTCATCTTCAGTGTCCTGGCTGAGGGAAGAAGGTTCTCATCCAAGATTTTACAATACATGGCCCCGTTCATTCGCCCCTCAATGCGGCAAAGTCAGCCTGTACATTTTACCAGAGAAACAGCCCCAAAGCATAATGTTTCCAGCTCTGTGCTTGACTGTAGGGATGGTGTTCTTGGGGTCATAGTCAGCATTTTTCTTCCTCCAAACTCAGCGAGTCTAGTTAATGCCAAAGAGCTCAATTTTGGTCTCATCTGACCACAGCACTTTCTCCCAATCCTTCTCTGAATTATTAAGATGTTCATTGGCAAACTTCAGACAGGCCTGTATGTGTGCCTTCGCGAAGACGGGGGCATTGCGACTGCTGCAAGATTTCAATCTTTTATGAAACAAAAAAAAAAAAAGATTTCAATCCATGTCACCGTATTGTGTTACCAATGGTTTGTTTGGTGACTGCGGTCCCAACACCTTGATCATTCACAAGCTCCTCCCGTGTAGTTCTGGGCCGATTCCTCACTTTTCTCATGATCATCCTGACATCATGAGGCGAAATCTTGCATGCAGCTCTTGACCGAGGGCGATCGGTTATTTTGAAGCTTGGTCAGTTGTCTCCATCTCACCAAGCTTTTTGCTGATGGTGTTTTAGCCCATTCCAGCCTTGTAAAGGTCTACAATTTTTTCCCTGCCATCCTTTTGACAGCTCTTTGGTCTTGCCCATGATGGTTAAGTTTGAAAGAAAGGGATTATATGGACAGGTGTCTTTTTTTTTTAAACACCTAACGAGTTGTCGTTAGGAGCATCTTCTTAAATTGACAGGACTAATGTGTACCAAATGAGCACACACTCTAGCCAGTCTGAGGCAGCCAGAATTCTTGTTGGTTGGTAGGGGTTCAAATACTTATTTTACTCACTGAACTGCAACTAAATTTATAACATTTGTATTATGTGTTTTTTGGTTGCTCTTCTGTCTCTATCATTTAAAATACACCTATGATAACAATTATAGACCTTTCATGTCTTTGTGTGGGGGCAAACTTACAAAATTCACAGGGGATCAAATAATAATTTTCCCCACTGTACTTAGTTTTTGATATAAAGGCAGAAGGTTTTTTATCCTAATGCATTCTATGCATTAAGATAAAAAAAAACCTTCTGCGTGTAGCAGCCTCCCCAGCACCCTCTAATACTTACCTGAGCCGCAAACTCTCTCCAGCGATGTCCACAAGTGTCTTGGCCATCTGGGACTCTCCTCCTGATTGGCTGAGACACAACAGCGGTGCCATTGGCTCCCACAGCTGTCTATCCAAGTCAGGTAGCCAATCAGGAGAGAGAGGGGGTGGGGCTGAACAGCAGCTTCGTGTCTGAATGGACACGCGGAGCTGCAGCTTGGCTAGAATGCCCCCAAAGCATGCTGCTTGTTGTGAGGGCACTTAACAGGAGGGAGGGGCCAGGAGCAGCGAAGAGGAACCCAAGAAGAGGAGGATCCAGGCAGATCAGTGCAAAACCACTGCACAGAGCAGGTAAGTATGACATGTTTGGTTTTTTTTGTTTTTTAAATGAGACTTTACAATCTATTTTAATGTTTAACTTATAGATTCAGGGTCCATTCACTCCGGCAGGTGCACCTAATGCTCTGTATAACACTTGCCCCTGATGTGCCTCGTGTTGGGGCAACTCTACACACTGCAGCACATTGTGATGTGTTGTATTATATCGCAACCTACATCGCTGTATAAAAGTGCAACCTGTCCTTTTCAGAGCACACACACACAATTTGTTAACTGAGACAGTAGGACATAAGACAAAAATTTGACAGGCAAGGCAAATGGAAAGTGTGGTTTTCCAGCCAATGTACATCCTGAGCTGTAGGCCTCACTTCATGACACTCATGCAGCTTTCTATTACCTACAGTGCAGGCAGCCTGTAAACATTTAGGCATGTCAATTAGAAGTCATTATTCAGAAAGGCAATGCAACGTGCACTAAATTGGAAGCTTCGTGTTCATTTCTCATTAGCAGATTAACCAAATGGGGATGCCCAGTGTTTGTATAAATGAAGACTTTATTAGTCACTTTAAACTGATTACAGATTGTGGCATGGCTGCAATCCGCTACCATAGATACAGTCATGACAGTGATTTGGACAGCAAGTGTTGCCCTTCTATTTTACTTTGTTACAATATACAAAAGAAAAATACACCACTGTATCCCTTGGCAGTAAATGCACAAGAGCAGTGTTATTTGAGATGTAACACCTATTTTATGTGGTTTTAGAAAGACATATATTCTGCTGGGTTGGCCCAATAAGAAGATTGCACAGCACTTTTTCCCGTTCTGACCTCTGAGGTATGGGGGAGTTTGGACAGAGGGCGATTGAATTACTTTGTCCTGCAAAATTGTGTTTGTTTTGTAACATTTGCTAAAAATATGCCATACACCAGATGTTTGATAGTTGATTGCCCCTTAATGTACATGCACTTTGTGAGATGTACTTTTTATATGAAAATTACTAGCATCTGATATGACTTAATAAATCGTGAATTGGTGCATTAGGATGTATTCCTGCTCCAGCAATTCATCATAATCACAGAAGCATTGCATGCAAATGTTTAATCGTGTTATACCCTTTGACCAGTCTCTTACTGACCACTGTGATCAATTGACAAGAATTCCTAGAGTGATCCCTCTGGGTTGTATTTGCGGCAGTGTGACCACTTTTTGTTTTTAAGCCTTTTGTAGTAACTCATGAACTATTTTGCATTGGGCCCTAATGTCTTTTGTGCATTTTCCCTGTACAGAATAGTAGCAGAGGGATCAATAAAATGCCAAAAGGACGTCTGCTGCTCTTTTATCCCTAACACAAGATGAAAGGCAATGTCATTTCACTTACAGTATCCGCTGCTCTTGTTTGCCTTTGCCCAAAAAAGAATATTGGCTGTGTGATGACAGTGGAAGCACTGCTGCATTTCAGTAAATCTCGGGATACAATTAGTTGTCCCTTATGCCTAGTACACAAGATCAGAAAATCAAAAATCATACGGTGAGCCCAGGTTCACACTGAGCTACGGGAATGATGTCAGTCCCGCATATCAATCCCGATTTCAGCTGCGATTTCAAATATTTGTGCGGGTTCCTGCACAGATGTCAATGGAAATCGCACCCCGAAATCTCAAAAAGTAGTACAGAAACTACTTTTTGAAATCGGTGCGGCGCCATTGCCGCCGATTTGACGTCAAATCGCACCAGTATGAGCCAGGGCTAAATACCGCTTCGATAGTACGATAATCTGATCGTTAGTACACCACAGCTTTCATCCGAACTTATCCGAAGGGACAAATATGGAAATTTGTCTCGTATATTAGCTTGTATTGTACAATACCAGATCGTTGGCTTACCTTTACTTCACAAAAGTCTTTTATTGATATTTATTGTCCAATTGTGTGTGCCAGAGGCTGTGTTTGGACAAATATTTAAATTTATATTTTCTGTTTGCAGATTTGTGATGCCTTGAACAGTAGAAAAAACTGCTGGAACAAGCTGCCTAACTCCAGGAAGAAAGTCCATTTCATTTCACCTTTGGCTGGTAAGAAATAAATCTGCTTTCTGCGATGTCACATTTTGAATGAAAACTGCGCGGCCATGCAACACTGTACCCATATGAAATTGTTGTTATTTTTTTTTCATACAAATTGAGCTTTCTTTTGGTGGTATTTAATCTCCACTGGGTTTTTTATTTTTTGCTAAGCAAACCAAAAAAGTCCAACAATTTTGAAATTTAGTTTGTAATAAAATTTTGCAAACAATTAATTTTTCTCCTTTACTGAAGTGCGCTGATGGTGGGCACTGGTGGGCACTGATGAGATGGCACTGGTGGCCATTGGTGAGGCGGCACTGGTGGACACTGATTGGCGAACACTGTTGAGGCTGTACTGATAATCTTTACCCCAATCAGCGATACGCTGTGTCCTAGGGGACCTGAGGCTGTGCATGCGTGGTAATAATTGGAGGAAGTTATGACATCCTCCCAGAACTAGAGTGGTCCCACCCAGCTGTCAGTTGAATATGTGGCTGGCGGGAACCGGTTAAACCTTGATGGATATAATATTAGAATGATTTTTTTCTTTATATGTCAATATACTGCTTACAGTGGCACTAAACTCTGGTCTATACAAATATATTTTATACAAGTATATATTTTTAACTCAAAAAAAGTACCTTTTTATCACACTCCAAATTCCTTTTTTTTGCAGCTGTTATCTGATTCCCTGTTAGAGGGTGGCCAAATTTGTTCTACATGGTCCTAATGTATGTAGGAACATAGCCACCCTCTCTTGCTTACTCCCAAGATAGGCTAGGGATTATGGACTTTGGGGTTGGTAGTTTGCATAGAGCAGTACACATGACTGCAAGTCCATTAACCACTTGCCGACTGCTGGGTGTCCATGGACGTCCTGGAATTTTTGGTGGTACATCTGAATGATGCCTGAAGCTACAGACATCATTCAGATATCAATGTTTTCATCCTGCGATTTCCTACACCATAAGAATGGTCAGCCGCTAGATTGTTCTTACGGGTGGCAAGATCGGTGAGTCGGAGAATCGGAGTCGGAGAATGGATCCACCGGCCCCGGATGTCCACCATAGATATTCCGGGGGACCAGATGGTCGCCGGAGTCTCTATGATCGTCGGGGGCCGGGCGCGATGTTATGACGTCACACTCGACCTCTGCATTCAAAAAAACGTCGCCGCCTCGGCTGGGAAGCGGTGATCTTTTTTTTTTTTTTTTTTTTCCATTTTAGGCTTCCCAGCCTAGAGGTGAGATGTGGGGTCTTATTGACCCCATATCTCACTGTAAGGAGGTCCTGTCATGCCATATTCCTATTATAAGGTATGTTTACATTCCTTGTAATAGGAATAAAAGTGATCAAAACATTTTTTTTTTTTAAATGTCACATTAGAAAATTTTAAGTAAAATTAACAATAAAAAAAAAAAAAATGTTAAAGTGCCCCTGTCCCTGTGTGCTTGCGGAGTCCCGCCCACATATGAAAACGGTGTTGAAACCACACATGTGAGGTGTTGCCATGAAAGTTGGAGCGAGAGCAATAATTTTAGCCCTAAACCTCCTCTGTAACTCAAAACATTTAACCAGTAAAAAATTTTAAAGCATCGCCTATGGGGGTTTTTAAGTACTGAAGTTTGGCGCCATTCCACGAGTGTGTGCAATTTTGAAGCATGACATGTTGGGTATCTATTTACTTGGCGCAACTTCATCTTTATGCAAAAAAATTGGGCTAACTTTACTGTTTTGTTTTTTAAAGCATGAATTCGTTCCGTCAGATCAGTCCGGTCGAAAAGTCCGCCCGTGTGTACACGGCATAAGATAATAAAAATCAAATCCATTTGTTTTTTTTTTTTAAAAGCAAAACTCTGGCTAAATGGGTATTGCTACCTTGTTGATATGCCCTTTAAACAAGACAATTACAGTGGCTGAGACAAACTTTGGTGTTTACCTTGGCTACCCAATTTTGCATCCATCTTCTGCTAAGCCTGCCATAGCCCTACAAAGTTACTAAGTGGAGTCAGCTGAATGAGTTGACAACATGATTACTGACTTGCTGCAGGGGGGGGTGATCATGTCTATTTTTTTTTCCAAAAAAAAACGCATTTGAAAAATTGCTGCTCAAACACAGTGCGAGATAAAAAGTTGCAATGATCGCCATTGTATTCTCTAGGGTCTCTGCTAAAAAAAAACATATATAATGTTTGGGGGTTCTATGTAATTTTCTAGCAAAAAAATGAAGATTTTTACATGTAGAAGAGAAATGTCAGAATTTGCCTGGTGGTCAAGTGTTTAAGTAGTGGATCAGCATGAATACTTTTTGCAGAATAAGGCCTCATGCACACACAGGTGAAAAGTGGTTGTAAAGATATTTTTATTTATTTTTTAATAACAAACATGTCATACTTACTTGCTCTGTGCAATGGAATTCCCCGAACCTCCTCTTCCCTCGCTGGTGCTCCTGGTTCTTCCGCTGTCTAGTGCCCCCATAGGAAGCGGCTTCCTATGGGGGCACTTGTGCGTGCTCGCTCCCAATCCCCACTGCTGTGTTCATTGACACAGACAGCGGGACTCCGCTCTGACCTGGTCCTTTGTCACTGACTTTGATTGACAGCAATGGGAGGCCCATGGCTCCCAGTGCCCCAGCAAAGCCAGTGGGAACTGGAAGTGAGGGGAGAGAAGAGCTGCAGACATGCATAGCCGAGAACCAGATTATTTACATCAACATTACTACTTTAGGATAGCGATACCAATAAAATAGCCTTACGGGTCCGGCTCTATTTTTCCATCCAGAAACAAGGGGTGAACTTACAGTAAACCTGTTTATTATAGGCTGCCTGTAAATGCTGGTTGGCTGTAATGCTGATCCTTTGGCTTTTATACTTCTAAGTCACTGGCCAAAAACAAGTAGATCTGGAAAATCCAGGCAACTAGCATTTTCAGAGGTAGATCTATTGCAGCTTCCATGATAATTCTCCCTCTTGCTTTTGTGCAAGATTCTGCTGAGCCAATCGGATTTTTACATTTATTGCTTAATTTTATGGTTTACCATATTTATCATAAAAATTACTATGTACTAATACAATTGTTATTTCTAGCGACCAATGCCAGTGAGCCACGTGACTATAAAAAAAACTGATTGCGTGAGTTTTAGATTGATGAATTGAGCCTACAGTTCTCCTGTCTGGCTTTCTGGAAGGAGAGGGTTAATATTAAAATGGTACAGAAATGGTGTGCCCAGGGGTAAAATTGGTGTTACACCTCTGAGGGACTAAGGCTTCATGTACACGGGACGTTGTTCAACCTCTCCTGAAAGATGTAACTTGATAGCTAGAAACCAGCGTCTAAAAAATGCTGTTTAGTCGCGTTTGCGTCTAGAAGCGTTTGAAAAAAAAAATATATATATATATATATATATATATATATATATATATATAAATTTTTTTTTTTTTCAAAATGGCCAAAAATGAAAAACGCCTGTAAACAAAACACTGCTAAAGATGATTTGCCGTGTTTAGCAGTGTTTAGCCGCGTTTAGCGTTTCAAATGCCTCTAAACACAGTTTCTGAACGCATTTTTTTGGGTTCCAAAAAAAGCCTCAACTGCCTAGAAAGGACTATAAAGGAGCCAGTGTACATGTACTGATAAGATAACATAGGGGAGAGTTCAGGAGCAGTTGAAAAAAATGCCCAACAGCTCCTAAACGTCCGTTTACGCCGTGTGCATGAGGCCAAAAGGGGAAAAAGGGAAAAAGTCACCCATTGTAATATCAAATGTAGAATCTCCACTGCAGTAAAGGATTGGTGACGGTGGTTTGCGGCTCCTGGGATTCGAGGCTTTAGTATATTTTATGACAACTGCAGTTAGAAAAACTTCTGCAGTCACTTAACATTTCATCTGTCCTCATTGAAACCTGACAGACAGTACTGTGCTGTAACTGTGAAATCTGGTAAACAGGATAATCCCAAAATACAGTTCCTGTGACTCAGAGAGAACATAATAGACATAATTGTACATTACTGTTTGGAAGGCTAAGGTTATGTAAACTTTACATCTTCATAGAATTGAAAGTATTGAAATAAAGGGAAGTGAAGAACACACACAGATCGGAGATTTGATGTGGAGATGTTCCAGTTTCAGCCACAGCAGGCTATTTGCTGTTGTAGAGCTCTTACAGATGTCGGCATCCAGTACAACAAACCCAGCTTATGCTCACTTGTGTATGAAGAATTTATTTTCATATCGTGATGTTTTGAGATGCTGCTGTGGTTTTCTTTTGCTTTTTATTTTTTCTGGGTACTCTTCTTTTACAGGGAACTTGGCCTCTCCCGGCTGTCTGTTGAGACACAACCAAGCTAATTAAGTAGAGCAATGTGCACATAGCTACACTATATTACTAAAAGTATTGAGACGCCTGCCTTTACACGCACATGATCTTTAATGGCATCCCAGTCTTGGTCTGTAGGGTTCAATATTGAGTTGTCCCACCCTTTGCAGATATAACAGCTTCAACTCTTCTGGGAAGGCTGTCCACAAGGTTTAGGAGTGTGTCTATGGGAATGTTTGATCATTCTTCCAGAAGCGCATTTGCGAGTTCAGGCACTGATGTGGACAAGAAGGCCTGGCTCGCAGTCTCCGCTCTACTTCGTCCCAAAGGTGTTCTATTGGGTTGAGGTCAGTCTAGTTCCTCCACCCCAAACTCGCTCATCCATGTCTTTATGGACCTTGCTTTGTGCATTGGTGTGCAGTCATGTTGGAACAGGAAGGGGCCATCACCAAACTGTTCCCACAAAGTTGGGAGCATGAAATTGTCCAAACTGTCTTGGAATGCTGACGCCTTAAAGCGGAGTTCCGCCGTTTTGTTTTTTTTTTTGTTTTTTTTTTTAAATTCAGCAGCTACAAATACTGCAGCTGCTGACTTTTAAAATATGGACACTTACCTGTCCAGGATGCCTGCGATGTCGGCACCCGAGGCTGATCTGTCCCTCGGCGCTCGGGTGCTGCTGCCGCCATCTTCGGAATGGGAATCAGGAAGTGAAGCCTTGCGGCTTCACTTCCTTGTTCCCTACTGCACCTGCGCGACTCGCGCTGCACACTCCCACTGGTCCCTGCTGTCTCCTGGGACCCGTGTGTCTCCCAGAAGTCAGCGCGGGGGGGGGGGGAGTGGCATAGATACCTGCGGGTGGTGCGGGTATCTATGCCCGGAAGTGGGAGGAAAATACCTATATTAGACGGGTATCTGCTCCCCCCTCCCCCTGAAAGGTGCCAAATGTGACACTGGTGGGGGGAGGTTTGAGAAAAGGGGAGGTTCCGTTTTTGTGTCGAACTCCGCTTTAAGAGTTTCCTTCACTTGGAGCTAAGGAGCCAAGCCCAACCCCTGAAAAACAACCGCACAGCATAACCACCAAATGATTTGGACCAGTGCACAAAGCAAGGTCCATATAGACATGGATGAGAGAGTTTGGGGTGGAGGAACTTGACTGGCCTGCACAGAGTCCTGACCATCTCCTTTTTCTTTTTTTATTTATTAATTTTTTTTTTTTTGTCGCATTCCTCTCCAAACCTGAGAGCAGTGTTTTTCAAATGTGCTAAGCCCTATGTCACGTTTGGCTTTCCATATTACTATGATTTTCTGGAGGGACAAAATAATTGAATGCGATAAAACATACAAGTGTGAATCTAGCCTACAGGGCCCTCTCTTTTTTTTTTTTCCATATACAGCGTAACTGCTTGTGATCTGGGGTTTACATGTAGTAAAGGTTGTTTTAACTGTTCGCATGCTATCTTGCGGCAAGCTTTCATCTCACTGTTGAACCAATAACGTTGTGGGTGCAGCTCAGGCTCCAGAGGGTCCTAGTCCATTGCCAACTGCTGGGAGTGCTGGCCGGGAACGGAGCTTGTCTTGACTCCAAACGTCAACATGTAGTGAAGAAAATATCCCTTGAGCCGCACATCGCTGCACATTCGATATGAAAGCGTATGTGGCAGTCTCACCCCGAGCTCTGGATAGGCCACGCCCCCAATGCATTGCGCCCCCCCGGAGCTTGGTCATGGGGATTAGTGTTGAAATTAGCCTTTTTTTTTTCTAGCTACCCTTATACTGTATAAACACCAGTTACCCATGGTCAATCTTCTGTTTAAAACATGTTGAAAGTTTATAAACTAGTACATATATTTTATTATTTTTATAAAATGTTTGTTAAAATAAACATTTTAGCATACAGGAGGCTTCTATGCTACAGTGGTTTTCAAAAAGAAAGCCCAGCACTATCTCTGCTCTTAACACAGAAGTTCTCAAAAAAGATCACTTATCCAGCGCTTAGGAAAATATACTATTATAGTAGAGAAGCAGCTGCTATAATATAAACAAACATTTCTAAAAAGGAAGCAATCAAAACTACAATTAAAATACATTTAAATTAAAAAATAGTCTTTCAAACTTCAGCAGCGCTAAAGGTTTTAAATTATTGCATAAAAAATTAGTAGTCTGTAAATCCAACTGAAACCGAAGTCCAAAAACAGTCTTTTGCATGTAGCAGTTCATAAATGATTCATCAGCTGTTTAAAAGTTCGACCATTAATACATCTAGTGCTTATACTCCCTATAGGGATTGCACTCACCAGATTCCAGATCAATCAGAGCCTCTTAGTATGTATGGGGTGGTTACGATCACTATCAAACGAACATCCGTCCGATTCTCAGTAAATGATCAGCCGATATGGAGACAGACACTCACGTCTTCTGATTCACCCGGATCCAATCAGCCAAGGCTGCTATCTGGTGGCTCACACAGGGGCACCAATCATGCAGTCAGATGAATCTGCTGTGACCGATAATTTTTTATGCAATAATTTAAAACCTTTAGTGTTGCTGAAGTTTGAAAGACTATTTTTTAATTTAAATATATTTTAATTGTAGTTTTGATTGCTTCCTTTTTAGAACTATCTCTGCTCTTGTTGGCTACTCCCTCAGACTAAGGTTCCATATGGGCATTGTCTCTCAGTATCTTCTTTTCTTGACTCATTCTGGCCATACACTGGATAAATTGCAGCTGATTTCTGAAGGCTTTCTCCTCTCGTTTAAAAAGTCAAAGCAGTCAGGCGTAAAATTGTTGGCTGAAAAGCCGCTGCATCTAATCAGAACATGCAGTGTTGGGTGTTTTGATAGCGTAGATGGCAAAAGTGGTCTGCAACACATCTTAGGGCTGGTTCATACCAAATGCAGTCTAGTGCGTTTTTATTCGGCATCAAAAATGCATGAACAGTGTTTAACATGTATTTCAATGGCCCTAGTTCACACCAGTGCAGTGTGTTTCAATGCAGGCAAAAATAGTGGAACATGTTGCATTTTTTCTGTATGGAACACAGCGAAACGCAGGAAAAATGCATAAAAAACTGTGTATGCAGAAACGCATCTGGAACGCAGAAATTGTGGTGTGAACTGGCACTTAGTGTATCCAAACATAAAATTGTTATAAACTGCAGTTAACCAGTAATGGTTGAATTATTTCTCTTCCCTTAAGATTATATGCTTTTAATGTATTTTTATATATGGTATTTAGTTTAAAAGCCTCCCATTCACAACCCCTGAGACTGCTTTGAGTGCTGTCATCTTGGATGTGATGTCAGCAGTCCCAGCAGACTCAGAGCGGTCACTCATGTGACACTATAGTATTCCTTTTCTCTCCTTCCAGGAAACTACACAACTACATACAAGGTTATGTAGGGAGGTGAGGAAAGGGGAAGAACAGCTGGGCCAGCACAGACGGTGCTTAGACACTCCCAGTATAAGTTAGAGCTATGATGTCCAAGGAGTGAGGGAGCCGTGCTATAGAATTGACTCTTCTGAGAAGTCAAATTTTTGGAAATTCTAAAGGCACACTGCATGTAAAGAAAAAATAATTTATGAAAGAAATCTACTGCAAACTAGCATTTAAAAAACTTTTTTTTTTTTTTTAAGTTGATTACTGGGACACTTGAGTCTCCATTACGTGGGGCATGGGAAAATTAGTAATTTACAGAAGAAAGATAACATTGCTTAAGCTTTTAATGTAGTTGAAATAAAGTGACAAGGGCACTGTTTCTGGCAGGATCAACAGGTGTTGTCTGTATTTGCTGAAAATGTTCTTAGCAAAAGAGAAAACTAATACAGTCACCAAATCTAATGACTGGTAAGCTATATTTCATTTTTGTTCTTGGGTTTAGTGACAAGCCTAAGCCTTATGTACGTACAGTGGGGACAGAAAGTATTCAGACCCCCTTAAATTTTTCACTCTTTGTTATATTGCAGCCATTTGCCAAAATCATTTAAGTTTATTTTTTTCCTCATTAATGTACACACAGCACCCCATATTGACAGAAAAACACAGAATTGTTGACATTTTTGCAGATGTATTAAAAAAGAAAAACTAAAATATCACATGGTCCTAAGTATTCAGACCCTTTGCTGTGACACTCGTGTATTTAACTCAGGTGCTGTCCATTTCTTCTGATCATCCTTGAGATGGTTCTACACCTTCATTTGAGTCCAGCTGTGTTTGATTATACTGATTGGACTTGATTAGGAAAGCCACACACCTGTCTGTATAAGACCTTACAGCTCACAGTGCATGTCAGAGCAAATGAGAATCATGAGGTCAAAGGAACTGCCTGAAGAGCTCAGAGACAGAATTGTGGCAAGGCACAGATCTGGCCAAGGTTACAAAAAAATTTCTGCTGCACTTAAGGTTCCTAAGAGCACAGTGGCCTCCATAATCCTTAAATGGAAGACGTTTGGGACGACCAGAACCCTTCCTAGAGCTGGCCATCTGGCCAAACTGAGCTATTGGGAGAGAAGAGCCTTGATGAGAGAGGTAAAGAAGAACCCAAAGATCACTGTGGCTGAACTCCAGAGATGCAGTCGGGAGATGGGAGAAAGTTGCAGAAAGTCATCCATCACTGCAGCCCTCCACCAGTCGAAGCTTTACGGCAGATTGGCCTGACGGAAGCCACTCCTCAGTGCAAGACACCTGAAAGCCCGCATGGAGTTTGCTAAAAAAACACCTGAAGGACTCCAAGATGGTGAGAAATAAGATTCTTTGGTCTGATGAGACCAAGATAGAACTTTTTGGCCTTAATTCTAAGTGGTATGTGTGGAGAAAACCAGGCACTGCTCATCACCTGTCCAATACAGTCCCAACAGCGAAGCATGGTGGTGGCAGCATCATGCTGTAGGGGTGTTTTTCAGCTGCAGGGACAGGATCCAAATCCAGGTGTGAAAAACTTGTTGCCTCTTTCTCAAAAAGACTCATGGCTGTATTAGATCAAAAGGGTGCTTCTTCTAAATACTGAGCAAAGGGTCTGAATACCATGTGATATTTCAGTTTTTCCTTTTTAATACATCTGCAAAAATGTCAAAAATTCTGTGTTTTTCTCTGTCAGTATGGGGTGCTGTGTATACATTAATGAGGAAAAAAATGAACTTAAATGATTTTAGCAAATGGCTGCAATATAACAGAGTGAAAAATTTAAGGGGGTCTGAATACTTTCTGTCCTCACTGTATGTACTAAAGATCGTTATTTTACCTGCCCTCTGATCCTATAAAGCAGTGGTCTTCCAACAGCTACGTGGGGGCTGGACTTGGCCCTTTGCCTTTATTTGGCCCTTGGGGCACTATTCCTCCCACTGATATGAGACTTTTCTGCCAACTGACACCAACGGTGGGGCACCATTTCTCCCATTGACACCAACAGTGGGGCACCATTTCTCCCATTGACGCCAACAGTGGGGCACCATTTCTCCCATTGACGCCAACAGTGGGGCACCATTTCTCCAATTGGCGCCAACAGTGGGGCACCATTTCTCCCATTGGCGCCAACAGTGGGGCACCATTTCTCCCATTGGCGCCAACAGTGGGGCACCATTTCTCCCATTGGCGCCAACAGTGGGGCACCATTTCTCCCATTGGCGCCAACAGTGGGGCACCATTTCTCCCATTGGCGCCAACAGTGGGGCACCATTTCTCCCATTGGCGCCAACAGTGGGGCGCCATTTCTCCCATTGGCGCCAACAGTGGGGCGCCATTTCTCCCATTGGCGCCAACAGTGGGGCGCCATTTCTCCCATTGGCGCCAACAGTGGGGCGCCATTTCTCCCATTGGCGCCAACAGTGGGGCGTCATTTCTCCCATTGGCGCCAACAGTGGGGCGCCATTTCTCCCATTGGCGCCAACAGTGGGGCGCCATTTCTCCCATTGACGCCAACAGTGGGGCACCATTTCTCCCATTGACGCCAACAGTGGGGCACCATTTCTCCCATTGACGCCAACAGTGGGGCACCATTTCTCCCATTGACGCCAACATTGGGGCACCATTTCTCCCATTGACGCCAACAGTGGGGCACCATTTCTCCCATTGACGCCAACAGTGGGACACCATTTCTCCCATTGACGCCAACAGTGGGACACCATTTCTCCCATTGACGCCAACAGTGGGGCACCATTTCTCCACCTAATATCAAATGTGATGTTTACTCCCACCGATGTCAAGAAAATTTCCACTCCCGCTGGCCACAGTCCGGCCACCCTAAAGTCTAAAGGACAAAAAAACTGGCCCTTTGTTTAGAACAGCCTCATCAGATGTCCTTTTACTTGTACATTTGTGAAAATAAAGACTAGCTACAGATTCTACCTAGGCTGAGCAATCTACGACACAAGTCAAGGAATGTACAAAGATTTTCGGTTACCTTCTCCTTTACGCGAAGGGAGCACATGGAAACCTATTCAGTTGCATCAGCTTCATATGCGTTCACACCGGTACACTCTATATCAGTCTTTCTTAACCTTCTTACCCTAGAGGAACCTCTAAAATAATTTTCAGGTGATGGGAAACCCTTACTCAAGCCAATTCATCAGGGGTCAGTGTAAAAAATGTCCCTTATATTAGTGGTCAGTAGAAAGAATGCAACCCTGCAACAGTGGTGAAATGCCCCTAACAGACAGGTATAAACATAGTTGGTGTCATGCTACTGGTTTTGCCAAGTAGCTTTAGTTTTGGAACTATGTAGGCACCATCAAATGAGGGGGGGGGTGTCAATCACCCACAGCTTAAGGATCCACTAGTAACCTCTGGAGGAAGCTTAGGGTTCCACATAACCCTGGTTGAGAATGGCTGCTCTATATGTTGAGGCCAACGTGCACTAAACTTGCTTACACCACATGATTAATGCTCAGATCATATTTGTGTTGGGAATGTTCAGACAGTAGCCCACAGTTCTCCATAACATGGCATTAATGAATAACTGTTAAGGGAAAACATACCACATCTTTTCAGAGCTGGGTTGTTTCCTTCTAAATACCCTATTTTATAGTGGTAGGCTTTATCTGTGGCTTCGGTTTGTGAATCATTAGGCCAAATAATTCATGCAGACTGCTATGAAGATGAATTCACTAAAGGTCTTCAGTGGAATATTTTTATATTTGCCCTTCATTTGTACGGTTCTGGGCTCTACTCCGATAAACTTAGTAATGCATACTGTTCGTTCTGAACTGGTGTTCCACCGATTTCGATTCTGGTTAACTGCAGTTTAGTTGTTCTGCACTTTGCCCCATGCCATCAGCCAGACTCCAAATTTGTGTCGGCATCAAATGTAAAACCGGGCGTGCTTTAAGCAACATATTCTGCTCCTGCCCTCCTTTCTACCACGCTTCCTTCCCTCCCCAGCAAGTCAGGTTTAACAAAAAAAAAGTCACTTGTCTGGATGCCAAGTATGTGAAATGAGTTCAGTTGGTTAATGCAGACGGTTTCCATGGTAACGGGAGCGTTGGATATCCCTCCAGGCTTGTTTCAAAGAAATTAACTCTATGCTAGTGTAGAAAATAACATTAAAGCCTGATTGTACATGTGCTCCTTTCCCTTGAACATTCAGCCAGACAGAGTAGTCTGTCTTAATTGTATTTTAATTACCAGCTAATAGAAAGTGTGATGTGTGTGAGTATTCAGGAGATCACATTGGTAACCTCTCTCCCCTAGTGCTAGCTTAGATGGAATGGATTTGTTTGAGTCAGTAAAGCTATATCTCAGCTGGTGATGGCACCAATTTGTGTTTAATGATACAGGGACATCCTAGAGCCTGATCAGAGCATACCTGCCATAGCTGAAATATATAAAATATCATTTACATAGAGAGATTCAGAAGAGATTCAGTAGTATTCCGCTTGCTGAGGTGTGTCAACTATTATTATTGTATTTAAAGCACAAGTTTGTTTTTATGATGTTTCCACGTTTAATAATACTTTGCATTTGTTTTTGTATTAAAAACTGATCTTTTACATATTTATTCTTTCCATAATAAGAGTTTTCATTTCCATGCCCTTGTAGCATCAGCTATAGAGTATAATTAAAGCAGAACACCAGGCAAAAAAAACAAGATTAAAAGGAATATCCCAATAAATGATAAAACAATAGAGAAAGCTGGACTTTCATTCTAGAGATTTCCCTGCAGCACTCTTTTCTGCCTATAGAGATCCCCTGTCTGATGGCCAGCATCTTTCAACTAACTTCTCTAAGCCCTGGTCATCTTGGACCCACCCCTAGCCTGTGACTGGACAGTGTAAGGAGTAGCAGCACATTAGCTCATCTCTATCACTCTTTCTCTTCCTATCAGCATGCTTTTTGTCAGGACAATAACTGCTTGGCTCCTTGTGCTGTTTCTTCCTCACACTCCAGCCATGCTGTTCAGGGACTACAAGAGGCTCATACCAGATCAAATTTAAGTACTTACAGTTCTTATAAAAAAAAAAATCAGTTAATGACGTTTTGAAGGATAACTAAACCCAAGAACAAACATGCTGCCCTCGGCATCCTGCGGCCTTCCATTGCAGTTTACAGCCCTTAGATGTGATAGCTGCATTAGTTTCCCTTTTTAAGCTAATAGGACATTTTCAGCAATTACAGAAATGCAGTATCCTTGTCACTCCCGTGAGCTGCACCAAAGAAAATCTTCCTTCCTAGCTATCTTCTGTAAACTGCCACTCGCTCTGTCCTGAGATACAAATATGTTTGTAGTCCATATCCAGAGAGCAGCCTACAGTGCCAACCATATCTCCCTCCATAAACACAATGGAGGAGTGACATAGCCACCCAGGGATAGGAAGTGTGTTATTTGCAGGATTACCATGTGAAACTTGAGCAAAAAAGCTGGAATGAAAGAAAATGAATGCAGCCACCATGCCAAGGACTAGTAAAATGGTATATTTTTTTTTCTTGAGATTAGATACACTCTAATAATTACAGAGCTGCACTAGTTTGTCATTTATATATGCCTATAGTTCAGCTTTAAAGTGGGAGGTAAGCCTAAATATATACAGGGGCTGGACAAAAATCTAGAAACTCTACATGATTTCCAGGTGTGAAAGTGATGACATGTTTTGCGTTGAAAACAGAAGTGATATAACATGGGATGGTAGGCGGCATAAACTCCACGTATACAAAGAACTCTAGGCATCCCAAACTGAATTAATAATGGCCGCAGCCTTGTTTATTGGTTTTCACAAATATAAACAATTAACAATTCACCGTCATGCTTTTAATCAATCAATACTTTAAAACTGTAAACAAAATCAGCCAAAATCTGTGGAAAGCTCTTCAAATATCCCTCTAGCGACTGGCAATGACACCCCTCGGCCTCCTGTTTAAATAAAATAGAATTTCTGGAATAAGCTGTGGGGTCAGGTGATCTTGAATAACCTATCCTAGAAGACCCCCCCCCCCCAGAACTTCCAGAGCATTTCCAATCAGCTGATCTTTTTTGACATATCATAAAACCCCCTGTTGAAATCAAATGGGGGTCTTGAAACTATGAGGGAAAGGGGACCTTAAAACAGGCTATCCCCCCTTTCTTCACATTCTTTTGCTTCCACTGTGACGAGACACATCAAACTGTGCGGAGGGAACTCCATAAGCAAAACATTCATGTGCGAGCTGCAAATGCCAATCCACTAGTGACTGATATTAATGGTCTCAAGAGGAGAGAGTGGTGCAACACCCATAAATTGTGGAATATCAGTGGAAGACTGTAATTTGGTCCGATGAATAGAGCTACACACTGTTCCAAACCACCGGACGTGTTTACACGATCACCGTCCCAAGCATACAACCAGGACTGTCTTGTGCCAATGGTAAAGCATAGTGGCGGCGTAGTCATGGTTTGGGCAGCCATATCTTTGTATTCTGCAGGTCCCATCATCACCTTGAAAGGTAGTCACTGCCAGTGACTGTGCAAAACCTGGCCGACCATGTGCACCTCACTGTACAGACATTGTTTCCCAAAGACGGTGCCATTTACCAAGACAATATACTCCGATTCGTGGTTTGATGAGCATGTAGACGAAGTCTCGCACCTTCCCTGGGTACCGCAGTCACTGGACCTCAATATCATAGAGCCACTATGGTCAATTTTGGAGAACAAGGTTTAGGCTCTTTTTCTGCCTCCAGCATCTCTGAGAGAAATGAAACGATTTTTGAATGAAGAGTGGTATCACATTCCATTATCCACCATCCAAGACTAATATTTGGCAATTCCCAGGAGAATTCAGGCCATCTTGGATGCCAAAGGTGGTCCAAAACCATATTCTGTACCCATTTTGTTCTTTTACCTGGTGTTTCCATATTTTTGTCCAACCCCTGTATATATGTTCCCTCACCTCTCCTCCTACCTATCCTGCCTAACCTGTATGAAAAAAAAAAGATCTGTATAAATGTAGGTAGCCTCCTTACATACACTTAACTGTGACAGGACAGTAGTGTGACTACAATTGTATCGTACTTACTTCCTCATGCAGAAATATCATATTATATTCAGAATGTGTTTGTGTTTTCCTGCTGTATTTGTGAAATCCTGTTGAGGCTGTAACTTCTCTGAACTTTTCTCCAGCAGCCATCTTGGAGAAGCCTCATGTTCTGATTGGTCCCAAGTTCTCTCGCGATTTTGTCCACCATTTTCTGTTGGCTTCCATATAAAAGAGGGCCCAGCCACCATTTTGAGGAGACGTGTGGGGAATGAGTGAGGGAAAGGTGCACTGCTTGTTAGGTAAAGCTAGGCCTTACTAAGGGAGAGTGTTGCATCTGTGGAACCTACTTATGGACACCAGCCTATGGCAAGTAATCAAAATGTGCCTTGTATACCACTGATGTACCTGAAGAGAGGAATAATAACTACAGTGCCAGTTTACTTAGCTTCATTCTGTATCTTTGGTGAATGGACTATGAAACTGTGTCTTATATGCTAACTAGAGAACTGTTTACTCAACTTTTGTAAATATCATTTTCCACTGCTGCTTATCTGGCAATTAAAGTTACTTCATTTACAATACCACGCAGTGTGTTTTCCCTTTATAATACAGCCACGCTAATTCCCCCGCTTACATTACACACTCATCTATTTTTTAAACTGCTCCAGTCCAGTCACATGATCCTGCAGCTCCGGCTCCCCTGTGTTATCGACCGGCTGTTTTGGGGGGAGGAGAGGAGGGAGCGCAAACAATGGCTGGGCTGAGGGTGCCTATGGATGACCTCACAGCTCCCAGAATTCAGAACCGTTTTCAAGCAACTCCTTACACAGAGCTGCAGGATCACGTGACCACAGCAGATTGGAAATGGGCAAATATACAGATCTTTTCTATACAGGTTAGGCTGGAGAGGTAGAAGGAGGAGGGAGGGAACATTTTTAAGAATAGATACAGATAAGCCGTTCTTCCACTTTAACATGTATCTCTAGCAAACATTTTTTCAGGAATTCAAATACAGCAAGGAACAGTTAGAACACTGGTCATTATGCCTGCTAGGGAGTTTTACCCTTTCTATTTGCCTTGTTGGCTATGGTCACAGACTAAAAGTGAGGAGAAATCCAATATTATATGGTTGCCACCCAACAAAAGGTTAGGGACACCTGTTCTGGTGACTTACAGGTAAGTTCCTCTCACTCTGGAGAGATTTCTACTTCCTGTTGTGTCTTCAAAACAGGAAGTGAGGGGGCAGTCTCCCCAATAGGACACAGACAGCAAATAAAAAAGATCAGACCTTGTGTTAACCATCCCCTACTCCACCCAGGAAGTTTTGGCTATAGATATCCTTTTTAATTCTACTTTCACAGTTTATTATACACCACATTTTCAAATCCTGCTGGTTTCTGTGGGCCGTCTATGCACACATAGCTCCCCTGTGTGCTAAAAAATCTTACCTTAGGCAACCGCCAGTTACACTGAGAGCAGTTCATAGCCTCAGGAGAGAAGCCTCGCATGCAGGCAAGTCTGACATTAATGTTTTTTTTTCTAACTAAATTTAACTAAATTAATGGCTACTTACAGGACAGCCGATTCAAAATAAATGTTACATATTCAAGGCTCAAAAGGCAATTAAAATATAAAGTAGGATCTGTTTAGATTCAACATTTCTCTAAATGAAATGTCAGCATATATGATGAGTAAAAAGGTATAAATGTACGCTTTAACCATTTGACGACCAGCAATGTACCGGTACGTCGCTAAATTTTGAGTGGTTATACCACAAGATGATGCCTGCAGCCGCAGGCATCATCCCAGTATTTTTTTTTTTTTTTTTTCAGCTGCTGGATTGCTTTTACAAGCAGCAGGAGGGGACTCCGCGGCTCTCTCGGGCCCTCCGCTCCCACTGTGAGACCTATGTGCTCAGCTGGTGGTTCCGCTAGCTGACCATAGAGCTGTTTGGAAAACGGAACGGCTCTGATCTCTATGGTATAGGAAACCGAAAGAGATGGAGCATTTTATCGCTTTTGGTTTCGGAACTCTTAGTGGTTTGAAAAAAATCATTGGATCATACCATTCTTGCTATGATCCAAAGCTTTAAGGGCAGCGGAGCATGCACGCGTCGGTCCCGATCTCTAAGTAAAGAGTACCTGTCAGAGCTTATTGCTATCACAATGGATATTTTATATTCCCTGTGAAAACAATAAAAAAAATTAAAAAATACAAATTTAAAGCAACAGTGTAAAAATTTATGAAAAAAAAAATTTAAACACCCCCCCCCCCCGCTCACTCACAAAGGCGAATGCACGCATCGGTCCTGCACACGCACAAACCGCGCTCACACCACACATGTGAGTTATCACCACAAAGGTCAGATCGAGGGCAGTAATTCTAGCACCAGACAGCCTGTGTACAGTAAATCTAAAGTGACAACTTGTAAAGGATATTAAAATTCCGTAGTTTGTCGCAGTTGCGTGCAATTTTAAAGCGTGATATGTTTGCTATCTCTTTACTCAGCGTAACATCTTTTATATTTTACCAAACCATTATATTACGTTTTTGTGCATTAAAATTTAAAAAAAATTATTTTTTCCAAAAAATTTCATTTGAAAAACCACTGCACAAACACCGTGACATAAAAAAATTGCAACACCCATCATTTTATTCTCTAGGGCATCTGCACAGATAATGTTTGGGAGTTCTAAGTAATTTTTTGATCTTCTGGTGATTAAAAGCCCACGTAACATGACAATTTAGATCAAAATAGTTGCTATTTTTATTAACGGTGCTGCAGGTTTGTAGTGTTCACATTACAGCATTATTTTCCTGCAGCTGTAGAAGTTGCAGCTTGCTGATCTGCTTAATTTCCCACTGGTATTTCATCCTTCATGAAATTCAGAGGTGTATTCTTCCACTAGAGTTTGTGACTCCATCACTTGCCATAGAGTTTCTTCTACCGGATTCCAGAGTTCTTGGTAGTACAAGTCAGTCCAGCAGGAATCAATTTATAATGGCCACAATGGGTCAGTTGTGTCAGGAAAACAGATACATCGAATTCACCCCTACAGGGGGATATTCAGCATCTACCCAAGGCTGAAATATTAGTTTAGGGTAAATGGATCCGTTAAAGGTGACCTCCACTTTGCCTGGTCAATTTTAATCAATAGCAGGCTTCGCAAGGAGTCTCACAAGCTTCTGCTCACCCAACGAATTAAATTCAAAATACTAACAACTACTTACAAAGCCATCCACAATTTAGCCCCCAGCTACATCACTAGCCTAGTCTCTAAATACCAACCTACTCATTCTCTTCGTTCCTCTCAAGACCTTCTGCTCTTTAGCTCCCTCGTCACCTCCTCCCATGCTCGCCTCCAGGACTTTTCCAAAGCCTCTCCAATCCGATGGAATGCCCTACCCCAATCAGTCCGCTTGTCTCCTACTTTATTAGCTTTTAACCGCTTCAGATCCGGGCCATTGCCAAATGACGGCAACAGCGTGGATCTAAATTGCCGGGACTACGTCTATTGGCGTCGTCCCGTGCACGAGCAGCCTGCACGCCCCCTGCAGGGCGTGCGCGGCGTGCTCGGTGATCAGCGAGTCTATGAGACTCGCCTGATCACAGATCAGAGTAAGGGGTCGGTCCCGACCCCTTACCACATGATCAGCTGTCAGCCAATGACAGCTGATCATGTGATGTAAACAGAGCCGGTAATCGGCTATTTTTCCTCCTCGCGCTGACAGTGTGAGGAAGAAAGAAAAAAACCTGATCACCGGCGGCCGTGATCGGGACATCAGTCCCGATCACGGCGATCTTCTGACACAAAGCAATAGGCAGCAGTGCTGCCTACCAGTGCCCACCAGCGTCACCCATCAGTGCCCACAGTGCCATCAATCAGCACCACCCATCAGTGCCCACAGTGCCACCCATCAGCGCCCACATCAGTGCCACCCATCAGCACCCACATCAGTGTCACCTATCAGTGCCCCCCATCAGTGGTACCTATCAGTGCCCATCCGTGCCGCCCATCTGTGCCGCCGTTCCGTGCCGCCCATCCGTACCGCCTTATCTGTCCCCATCAGTGCCGCCTTAACTGTGCCTATCAGTGCCGCCTTAACTGTGCCTATCAGTGCCGCCTTAACTGTGCCTATCAGTGCCGCCTTAACTGTGCCTATCAGTGCCGCCTTGTCTGTGCCTATCCGTGCCCATCAGTGCAGCCTATCAGTGCCCACCAGTGCCGCCTCATCAGCGCATATCAATGAAGGAGAAAAATTACCTGTTTGCAAAATTTTATAACAAACTATTAAACATGGAAATTTTTGAAAAAAAAAAAAAAATCATCTTTTTTTGTTTGTTTAGCAAAAAATAAAAACCCCAGCTGTGATTAAATACCACCAGATGAAAGCTCTATTTGTGGGAAACAAATGACAAAAATTTCATTTGGGTACAGTGTTGTATGACCGCGCAATTGTCATTCAAAGTGCGACAGCGCTGAAAGTTTAAAATTGGTCTGGGCAGGAGGGGGGGTTTAAGCAAGTGGTTAAACGATCCCTGAAAACCCTTCTCTTCAGAGAGGCCTACCCTACCCACACCTAACAACTGTATTTTCATTTTCTCCATCTGCTCTGCCCCCCAGTTATTACCTTTTGTTCCAATTGACCCTCCCTTCTAGATTGTAAGCTCTAACGAGCAGGGCCCTCTGATCCCTCTGTATTGATTTGTATTGTAACTGTACTGTCTGCCCACATGTTGTAAAGTGCTGCACAAACTGTTGGCGCTATATAAATCCTGTATAATATAATAATATACTTGCCCCTGATAATCCACACTGCTATAGTCCCTAAAACAGTTTTCACAAAATCAAAACTTGCATGCTCCTCCCCGTTGTCTCCTGACCACCCTCATTGTGATTGGCCTCTTAAGCATTAATCAAGGCAGTGTTGGAAGCAGGTTGGCATGTCTTGTGTTCCCCCATATACAGAAGATTAGGATTTTTTTTTTTTTTTTACAAACTCCAGCAGTGAGTTGGGCAATGGATGAGCACACACATTAGTAGATTATTCACCTTAGTAAATTGTGTATAGGAGACAAGGAAGAAAAAAATCTTTACAGACACAGTAATGACACTGGAGTGTTACAACCCAGCAAGTAAATATAGGGTGACATTGATTAATTAGCTTATTCAGAAATGGTAAATATAATTGATATTATGAAATGCAATATTCACATTCAGCAGTTTCTTTTGGTTAGCTGTGAAAACATGCATGCCTTTCGACTGCTATAAATCATCTTTTTATTTTTGTTCTAAACATTTGTGTCACTGCCTAGGGCCAAATATGTGGTTTGTTTCCTACAGTAATTTGTGTAAACTGTAAATTGTCTTTTGATGCTGTATCACCAACCATAACTTCCGACAAGTGTTTGCTTTTAATTTTAAGCAACACCCTGTTCATGTAAGTCAATTAGGTTGAGTTTGTCTTTCCATATTTTTACTGCTGAGTGTCTGTTTTTTCATTAATGTTTGCTGGTTTGAAACCATGTTTTAGCCAAGTCAGCTGATAAGTTAGTACAATACTAAAGAACTATACATGAGAGGCACTGTCTGCAAAAAAATAAAATAAATAAAAACACAGCAGCTACTAAAATGGTTGAGCACTTAAAGTGGTTGTAAACTCATATAAAAATGCATCGCCTTGAAATACTTACCTTAGATCAAAGCTGTTGCAGCGGTCTCCGTACACTGCTGTGACCGGTGAAATGTCTCCCGGAGTTGTTTCCAGGTTTGCGGGCTCCGGCGCTGTGATTGGCTGGAGCCACGATCGCGCCAGAGCAGCTGGTCACGGCACAAGCCCTTTAGAAATGGCACAATCGAGCTGTTTCTTCAGTGCGCATATATATGATAAATATCTCCTAAACCGTGCAGGCTTTATTATAGGCTTACCTATACAAGTGGTGTAACAGGGTTTACATCCACTTTAACACCCTTATGGGGCATTCCCTGAGAATGATTCTGGACCTTGATGAGGTCTAGCTGAGAGTGGGGGTTCTTGAAGTGTAAGAGCGGCAAGCCCTGGTTTTGAATAAAATTTTATATATATATATCTATATATATAGATATATATATCTATATATATATATATATCTATATATATATATAGATATATATATATATCTATATATTATATATATCTATATATATCCAGCCACTTTATTAGGTACACCTGTTGCATTGCTTGGTAACACAAGTTGCTAATCAGCCAATCACATGGCAGCAACTCAATGTATTTAGACATCTAGACGTGGTGAAGACGACTTGCTGAAGTTCAAACCAAGCATCAGAATGGGGAAAAAAGGTGACTTGAGTTAAAATCTTTTTTTTTTTTTTTTTTTTTGCTAGAACGTTGCTTAGATATAGATATATATATATATATATATATATATATATATATATATATATATATATATATATATATATTAATATATATTATAAATTTATTTATTTTTTTCAGACACCCTAGAGAATAAAATTGCGGTCGTTGCAATACTTTGTCACAGCGTATTTGCGCAGCGGTCTTACAAACGCAATTGTTTTTGGAAAGAATACACTTTTTTAACATTAAAAATAAGTAAAACAGTAAAGTTAGCCCAATTTTTTTTTATATTGTGAAAGATAATGTTACACCAAGTAAATTGTTACCCCACTATGTCATGCTTTAAAATTGTGGCCACTCGTGGCGACAAACTTTGACACTTAAAAATCTCCATAGGCAACGTTTAAAAATTTCTATAGGTTACCAGTTTTAAGTTACAGAGGTGTTTTTTTGCTAGAATTATTCCTCTCGCTCTAATGATCGAGGAGATACCTCACATGTGTGGCTTGAACACCGTTTACATATGCGGGCGCAACTTACGTATGCGTTCGCTTCTGCACGGAGGGACGGGGAGCTTTGAATTTTTTTTTTTCCTTTATTTATTTTAATTTTTTATTTTTATACTGTCCCTTTAAAAAAAAAAAAAAATTTGGATCACTTTTATTCCTATTACAAGGAATGTAAATCCCTTGTAATAGAAAACAAGTATGACAGGAAATTTTTAATGTGAGATCTGGGGTCAAAAAGACCTCAGATCTCACATTTACACTTAAAAGCAATAAAAATAAATGCTTCCCTTTTTTTATCGAAAAAAAAAAAAATTGTCCATTTTAAGGCCGGAGGGCAGAAGTGATGTTTGACGTCGCTCCCGTCATCCAGTGCCATAGGGTGGAGTGGGGGCAATCATTCCCTCACTCGACTTCCTGCCTATCAGGGCAAAACAACATCGGATAGTCTCCGCCGCTACCGACGGATCCGGGAGGGGGATGGGCACCTCCTCCCACCGCTAATAAAAAAGATCTTGCAGCGAATCTGCCATGAAGACAACTTTTTATCTTAAAGCGGACCGCCCGGCATTGAAAAAAAATACCGGGGTTATGGCAGCCATAACAACAGTATTTAATGTCAATGTAGCAACGTAAATCCACGGTGGGCGGTCCATTAGTGGTTAAGTGGCTTTGAATGTGGTATGGTTGTTGGTGCCAGATGGACTGGTCTGAGTATCTCAAAAGCTGCTGATCTACTGGGATTTTCACACACAACTATCTCTAGGATTTACAGAGAATGGTTCGAAAAAGAGAAAATATCCAGTGAGCGGCAGTTGTGTGGATGAAAATGCCTTGTTGATGTCAGAGGAGAATGGGCAGACTGGTTTGAGATGATAGAAAGGCAACAGTAACTCAAATAACCACTCGTTGCAACCAAGGTATGCAGAATACCATCTCTGAGCACACAACACATCAAACTTTGAAGCAGATGGGCTACAGCAGCAGAAGACCACACCGGGTGCCACTCCTGTCAGCTAATAACAGCAAACTGAGGCTACAATTCACACAGGCTGACCAACTTTGGACAATAGAAGATTGGAAATATGTTGCCTGGTCTGATGAGTCTCGATTTCAGCTGTGACATTCAGATGGTAGGGTCAGAATGTGGCATTAATAACATAAAAGCATGGATCCATCCTGCCTGCAACGGTTCAGGCTGGTGGTGGTGGTGTAAGGATGGTGTGGAGAGAGATTTTCTTGGCACGCTTTGGGCCCCTTAGTACCAATTGAGCATCGTTTTAAATGCCACGGCCTACCTGAGTATTGTTGCTGACCGTGTCCATCTCTTTGACTATTCTGATGGCTACTTCCAGTAGGATAATGCACCATGTCACAAAGCTCAAATCATCTCAAACTGTTTTTTTTTTTTTTAACATGACCATGAGTACACTGTACTCCAATGACCTCCACAGTCACCAGATCTCAATCCAATCCAATAGAGCACATTTGGGATGTGGTGGAACGGGAGATTTGCATCGTGGATGTGCAGCCGGCAAATCTGCAGCAACTGCGTGATGTTATCAGGTCAATATGGACCAAAATCTCTTAGGAATATTTCCAACACCTTGTTGAATCTATGCCATGAAGAATTAAGACCGTTCTGAAGGCAAAAGGGAATCCGATCCCAGTACTAGCAAGGTGTACCTAATAAAGTGGCCTGTGAGTATGTATGTATGTGTGTGTATATGTATATATGTGTGTGTGTGTATGTGTGTGTGTATATATATATATATATATATATATATATATATATATATATATATATATATAATCTATTTATTTTACATTTCAAAGTTTATTTTTTTTTTTTAATCTGGAGATACAATAATAAACCTGTAGGTTATAAGATGTTTTCAAGCATATATAAAATAAAATAGGGAACGGTTCAAATGTAAACAGGTGAAGGCTGTCTAACATTAACATTAAATTAGAATGAATCCAAAGTCACTTACTGTGGCTTGACACCCAGGTGTACAGGCCCCTTTCAGGACGCCGGGTGCATGAATTATAAGTGAGGGAATAGGCAGGGGGGGTGTCTTTTGAAGCACCTGCTTAGAGCCAGAGGCTCTAATAGGCTTCCAAATAGGGTGGGCTCGGGGCGCAGAGAGTGCACCCTGATCCCACCCAGTTGTGTGAAACTAGCAAATGAAAATTCGCTATTCTGCCACATTCTCCTCCCAGCCAACCATATAACTCCCTGGCCCATTGTGTCTCAGGACACACTTCTGGGTTCCAAGCGGACAGAAGGAGAATGTCTGTGTCCTATACGGCCGGCTCCTCCATCTCCCTGCCTTCGTGTCTCCTCCATGACTCCACTAGGTAAGTTGATCGCTGCTGCCTGTGTCTCCCGCGGGGGGGTTGTTGGTGCTGCGGGGGTTATTGTCACTGCCTGTGTCTCCCATGTGGTGGGTAGTGTTGGTTGTGTCGGCAAACCCCCCCCCCCCCCCCCCAAAAAAAAAAAAATACTAAGCACCAGCTGCCACTGTTCAGAGGGAAAGCTCAATTTGACAAATTTAACTGAAAAAGAATCCTGAACCTTACTGCCCAAAGCTAGCAGTGTCAACTACTTTGTTTACATGGTGATAGGGCATAAAAAGGAATGCTTTGGGTCCGTTTATATTGCAAAACTAGTGCAATGATTTTCAGCAAACCTCAACACAGGTTCTTGCTTGCATCTGCTCTGTGGATACTGAGACTGGCCTAGCCTGTGAGCTTTTTTTAATGTAAGATGCCTACTATAATCCTTTAATCAGTCTACTTATGTAATAAGTGACATTGCAGTCTACTTGGCATCATGGCACATGTTCAGTACCCTTGGCTAGCAGCCTGCCAACAATGAATGGCTTACTGTAGTGCACCCACAAATATTTTGTTCCCAGAGATTTTTTTCCGACTAATAGGAAAAACAGTAAATCAAATGTAGGTTGGGCGTTAAAAGCTCTGTTGCTTTGGGTGCAAGAAAACACATTTTGAAAATCATAACTTGCTGCAGACTGACATGCAACAAAATATTTTCCTAGATATACTCTTTAATAAAAGTAACTTTTTCTTTGTACATCTCAGTCTGCATGTTCCAAGTACCCTTGTACTCTGGCATGTCCCACAGGGCAAAGAATGTGCCACTCTGCATATAGTTTAGACCTACAGAGATTGTCACACTTTTCATTGTAGTACAGTCGGATTCCCTGTCTCTATTTGTCAGTCTTTTTGGATCTGAGTTAACATTTTCAGGAACTATGAATCCATAATAATTCGTAATCACATGGTGACTATGTACAATAGTGGGGTCTGTTCTCAAGAGACCCAGATAGAGAATTCAACAGTGAAAAACAACCACATTCATCACTCTGAATAAGATAATATGTCCATTATTTTCACAAATTATTCAAATCCATATAAAATGCCTCACTGACATCATGGAGACGTACGTAGTTCATATTTATGTTTATATTGTGGAGCATTAAAGGTCTCCACTCTTTCTTCTTCTTCTCTCTCGCTCTCTCTGTCCTTATTTTCCTTTTTCAATTTTATCTTTCAACTTACCTCTGTTTTCTATCACTTTGAACTTTAAGCTGATTTCTGGGAACGTAAGTACACTCGTCCCCATCCCCCCCAACCAAGTTCATGGTCACATGGTGTGTCAGTCCCTAGTTTTCTGTTATTTGGACTGAATTGCGAGGGTCTATCTTTGTGTGCAGATATCACTGTCTGGGTGATGGACACTTCTTACTGCATATCCAGCAGCGGGTTCCTCTGGGTCACCATAAGGGGACCAGAGCGCGTGGGCACTGGCTGAAATGCTAGATCACTTGTCCTCACACCCGGAAAACATGTGCAGAAACACAAAGTGACAGTTTTAGGTAATAAAACACAAAGGTATTAGGTTTTTTTGTATGGATGTGAGGTAAAGTGAAGGCACAGTATTTGCCTGAAGATATGAAACCTAATTTTTGAGTTTTAGATATGGGTTTTAACCCTTCCACAATTTTTTTTTTTTTGCTCCCATCATGGAGATTTTACCTAGCTTCGTGTTAGTGACCGGGATAAGAAATCAGGGGAAATCCCCCAACTTGGGCACAGATGGTCCTAACCGGACAGGTTCTGCCCCTTTTTCTTGCTACTATACAGGAGCATGGCCATTAAAGCGGAGGTTCTAACCTTCTCCCAGTCTCTCCAAGTTTTGTCTGGAGTTCCATTTTGATAGGCAGCTCTTTTATAAAAAAAAAACATAAAAATATATACTGTATTTATTGGCGTATAACACTCACTTTTTCACCCTGAAAATTGAGTGCAAATAGTGTGTGCGTGTTATACGCCGATACTGCAATTTGGGCTGCCTAGGAGGGAACCAGGAGGGGGTGGGATGAGCACCGTCAGATTACATACAGCGAGAATCTCCTGTTTACTCAGTGGCCTCTGTAATAGGAATTCCCGTATCCTGGGCCGGCATTGGACCAGTGTTCTGTCTATCATAGGAGCCGGTCCAGGAGGCAGGACTTTGTATTAAAGAGGATGCCAATTACACAGGAGATTGTATGCAATCTGATGACACTCGTCCCACCCCCCCTCCCTGTCCCCTCCGAGGAAGCAGTAATCTGCGGCTGTTGATGGACATTGATCAGGCTGCATTGATGGGCAATTGTGAGGCTGCAGATGGGCAATGGTGAGGCTGCATTGATGGGCAATGGTGAGGCTGCATTGATGGCCACTGACCCTTACTTTGCTTCAAAGTTGTTTATTTAAAATTAGTTTTTTTCCTGAAACTTCCCTCCTAAAATGAAGGTGCGTGTTATACGCCTGTGTGTGTTATATGACGATAAATACAGTAATATTGTAATTGCAGTTTTCTTCTTTGAATGTCATAGAAACACAAAGTTGTATTCTGCTGGACTGAGTTTGGTTGTATAGCTTTCCAGACAGATTTCACATCTTATTCTTGGAGGGACTACACACTAAATAGCATCTTCATGTTAAAGATTTGATCATAAACTGATATCTGTGCAGCCTTCATTAATCTGGTAAAGCAACATCGCATCAAGCCAACTACAATTTCTTAATCCAGCCTAAGATTTGACGCATGTGCTCTGCTTGTACTCCATTCTTGGTATCCATGATATGCCAAAAACAAAAACATCCTGATGTCTGGGTGTCATAGGCAGGCATTCCACTGGCAAACTATTTACAGCATAGATCCCCTCCTCTGAAACTGTGGACCTGTGTTGGAATTCCACACAAATGGTGACCTGGTCTCCAGGGATATTAATTCCAATATGGCATCATCTTCTGAAGAAGGGCAGAATACATTTCCTGTGGTCTAGTGCTGTAAAAGGGCTAAAAAAAAAATTATATCCATGTTATCATAAAGTAAGAATTTTGACAATGGCTGAGAAAGTTGGGCTGGCCACACATTATACGATTGTCTTACTCCATTTCCTTTAGATTTAACTTCAGTTATGTAGTGCAAGGGCCTGCCTGATTGAATACAAAGTCAAAGTTTTTAGGTTTGTATGGTCTTGGTAACTCTAAAGGCAAATTGCACAAGAAAATTTTATAATGTATGGCCAGCCTCAAGGGTTGGTTTATCTCTTTGCATAATTATCTATTGATTTTTAAGGCCACCAATCTTTATAGAGTTGTATGGAGTGTAAATAAAAATAAAATTAAAGCCATTTGTGGGTTAATGCACATCACACTGTTGTAATTTTTTTTGCAATTTTTTACTATTTATTTATTGTGATAGATCTTTGAGTCACTTTTTTGGTTGGGTTACTCCACCCAAAATTGACTCATTGGACACAGACACGTTCCACACTGTTTGTATGTGTTTACACACTTGTCCATCCATGTTTTAATTTATTTTTATTTTTATCTATTTGCTTTATGGTGTTATATGAAGAGTTCCCACTATCTCTCCACACACTTTATAAAATCATTACTAGTTCATTTGGTACATACCTCAGGGTCTTGTACCTTCACCTTCTAGATATCACTGTTATTCGCCTAACAACATTATTTCTTAGCGCCACACTTTTCACTTTATACACTCACAATAGTCAGGTTGTTGTGTTGGCTGCTTCACTTTATTTCTTTTTTAGGAGTTGGCGCAATTTTTTATTTTATCTAGTTTATGTAAAATTACAATGTTTTTTTTTTTCTACTGTGGGAATTTAAGAATGATTTCTTTAGTAGTTCTGCCATCATTGATCCCATAGATCATAAATGCTATGGAAAGTATGTGAGCAGTGCAAAAATAACACAGCATAGGAAACCTGCCATCATATATTAAACACACTGTCTTAAAGACACTCCTTGTAAGTACAGTAAAGGAAAGAATGAAACTGGTGAAACATTCTCTATGTATTTATGGTATGACACAGATTAGAAAATTAGATTTAAACATTTTATATGGGTTTTTCATCATAATATATCACATAGTATATTTGATGCTGGTTGTTCTAATTGTATACTAATTTAAAGGGACATTTTTAACTTATAAAATCAGATTTCAAACCTATCTACAATAATAAAAAAATGAAGGCAAGATACAATAGAAAAATATTATAGTCAACCGTTGGAGAATTTCAGGACCATTTAAAAGAAAAAAAAAATGGTTAAGCTTTCGTTTAGTAGCAGTCTTCCAATATTTTTATTTCCTGTTTAAAATAAACTTAAAAAAATATATTTTCTCATTTTGGCCAGTTGCATTAAAGTATGATATACAAATTTTATCCTGTGATCTGTTGTGAATTATGCCATCGCACTTATGTTCCCAGGACAAAACATGATAGAATTAATTACAGATGAAAAATAGATGTTTTAAGATTTTATACGTTTTGAGCACAATCCTTACGGCTACTTTTTTTTTTTGCACTTAGGCACTGATAACATTGCCTCCAAGTAACCCAAGGGCTCTTTTAAAGACAGACCGTATTTCTTACCACCATGATGATCCATGGCAGCTGGCTGGCATTCAGAAGGCACTACTGTTGCCTCCTGATGCCTGATTTTTTCGCCCTGCAGCCACCAGTGTGAAAGGGCCCTAAAAATATTTTTTGACGCATTGGGATTGATTTACTAAAACTTGAAAATGCAAAATCTGGTGCAGCTGTGCATAGAAACCGGTCAGCTCCCAGGATTTTTTTTTTGTCAAGCTGAAGTTAGAAGCTGATTGGCTACCATGCACAGCTGCACCAGATTTTTGCACTCTCCAGTTTTAGTAAATCTCCCCCATTGTATATAAAAGATCATTTAGTGATTGGCCTTTAGCTTATTCCTCTCATAAAGTTGTTTAATGTCTAGCTGTAACATTTTTCTTGTCATCATCCTGTTATTTTATCACATTATTTTATCACATTTGCCAAATATTTTATATATATATAGCACAGATATATATGGCACAGAGCTCATTTAGCATAATTGAATAACCAAATGCTTATCTTGCTACCCACTTCTTCCCACAGTTGTGTATCATCATAGTAAGACTGTGGAGTGGGTGAGCTTGCTTTGTGTTCCAGCACATCGTACACATTGCTCAGTTGTGTCTTTAGTCATAGTGAGTGAACGTCGATGGAGGTGTACCCTATGGTTACATAGTAAGTGAGGTCAAAAAGACACAAGTCCATCAAGTCCAACCTATGTGTGTGATTTATATAACCTATGGGTTACTGATACTGAGAGAGTGACCCCACACTATCGAGTCCTTCAATGTATTACTCTTCTGCTTGTGTTCGGCCCACAGCAGTGTGACTGGGCAGATGATGGCTCACAAAGCACATTGTGAAAGCTGTCCCTGTGTAATAATACGGGTACCTACTTAAATTGATTAGGGAACGTTCTACGCTCTTTAAACTTTGCTTCCAGCATGTAACTAATTGCCATGAAATGTTTCACTGGCTAAATGGTTGATTGACACTATAATATTATTCAACTCTGTGACTCCCGAGCAAGTAATAGCTGCAATTAGAAGAACAGAGAAGGCAAAGAGGGGAAAGGTGGAAGTTGTATTGCTTTGTTTAGTGGTTTAAATATGCTAATTATTACATTTCTACATTGCAGCAGGAATTCATGTAATAATCTGATTTGATCATTCCATGTTGACAATTATTTTTCTTGTGCTTCAGGCAGTTGTCTACAAGTTCTTACACGGTTTGGCTACGTATTTATTTTTCTTCCGATATGGGACAATTTAATCATTTTTAACATATTTTTTTTTTAACCTGTCCACTCAAGATTTCCCTATATGTGTCTAACCTACTTAGTGCTGGATGAGAGAACATATGATTCATTCATCTACATCAAATGCTATAAACTAATAATTAATAATATCGGTAACTATGAATGATGGGTACAATTACAGACAATGTTTAGAGAGGATTCAGATGCACTAAATTAAAAAAGTATTGGGACGCCTGCCTTTACACGCACATGAACTTTATTGGCATCCCAGTCTTAGTCTGAAGGGTTCGATATTGAATCTTTGCAGCTATAACAGCTTCAACTCTTCTGGGAAGGCTGTCCACAAGGTTTAGGAATGTGTCTAGGGCAATGTTTGACCATTCTTCCAGAAGCGCATTTGTGCTGTCAGGCACTAATGTGGACAAGAAAGCTTGGCTCACAGTCTCTGCTCTAATTCATCCAAAAGGTATTCTATCAGGTTGAGGTCAGGACTCTGTGCAGGACAGTCAAGTTCCTCCACCCCAAACTCACTCATCTGTGTCTTTATGGACCTTGCTTGGTGCACAGTCATGTTGGAACAGGAAGGAGCCATTCCCAAACTGTTCCTACAAAATTCGGAGCATGAAATTATCCAAAATGTCTTGGTATGCTGACGCTTTAAGAGTTCCCTTCACTGGAAATAAGGGGCCAAGCCCAACCCCTGAAAAATAATCCCCCCTCCACCAAATGATTTGGACCAGTGCACAAAGTAAGGTCCATAAAGACATGGATGAGCGAGTTTGAGGTGGAGAAACTTGACTGGGCTGTCCTGACAGCAAACCGATAGAACACCTATGGGATGAATTAGAGCGGACACTGTGAGCCAGGCCTTCTCATCCACATCAGTGCCTGACATCACAAATGTGTTTCTGGAAGAATGGTCAAACATTCCCATAGACACACTCCTAAACCTTGTGGACGGACTTCCCAGAAGAGTTGAAGCTGTTATAGCTGCATAGGGTGGGCCAACTCAATATTGAACCCTATGGACCGAGACTGGGATGCCAATAAAGTGCGTGTAAAGGCAGGCGTCCCAATACTTTTGGTAATCTAGTGTATGCTACCTGGAAAAAATGAGCGATTCTTTTTAGTTATGTGCATTTTGTGAATAACTTTCAACTAACTGCAGATGACTCAGACCTTGTAGGAATCATTATGTGTGATGTGGTTTAAACTTGAGGCATTTGCAGTGCGAACGCCCAAGCTTCCTACGGTACAGAAAAATAAATGTATGTAGGCATATATGATTCTTTGAAAGAGAGTACTATGTGAAATGACTGGGTCTTTATCCACCAAATTGCATAGTTTGGAATATCTGCTAAAAATGGAATTCGGTATGTTAGCTGCTACCACACCTTCATTAACCCTTCTTGAAACCACACAGATCAGAAAGATAGACAATCATAGTTTGGCCAGAGTTTATTTAAATCATTCTGAATATTATTCTTTGATTCTGTATCTAGACAAATCCTCTACAATTCAGCTGTCATCATCTGTCTACATGTTTGGGCTATGGAGGTTATAATGGCACATATCCAACAATCTAGAGACTAGAGTCAAGATGGCTTCAAACTGTCATTTTGTTCCACCTGATGAAGGGCTTGGCTGTGAAATAACCAAACTAACCTTTAAACAATTAAAAGTATATCTTTTAGTTGAGCAAAGTGTATTCAGGTATTTTGTTGTGCATATTTGAAATAACTAACATTTATAATCTGTGGCTGGGCTACAGGGTTGAAAGGAGCCCATGCATGTAGGAGCAGGATGCAAAGCTCCTCTGTAAATCCCATTGACCTGGGATTGTTGTAAGGTGGTGCAAACGCTAACATTTCCCCTGCTCCAGGCAATCGTATACCTGCAACCTTTCCAAGATGGGAAAAAAGCAAGATGCCTTTGTACATGGCTTAGAGGTCACCACCTTGACAAAACCCCTGAATACACAAACTACCTTTTTATCCACAGCAGGGGCGTTGCTAGGTCTGCAAAAGATCTGGGGCTAGAGCCCATAGCAGCGGTCACCAAGCTTTTTGCATGACCGTGCGGGGGTGGGGGGGGGAGACCAGTGGTAAGCGATTTTTCATGGGCGATGGCTGGTGTTGGCGCTTCAATCATCATGGCATAATGGTTGATATGGTGTCAGAGTGATTGAAGCGCATTATTTCTGTTGTTACATTCTAATATATAAAGAAGTGGTTCAGAATCAGTGGGAGCCCTGGGTGTGTCACTTGCCACTGTCGCCTGTCACCAGATGTGGATTGTCACTAGCCATGTTGCCTGCCACCAGATGTGGATTGTCACTTGCCACTTTCACCTGGCACCATTTGCAGATTGCCACTTGCCACGTCTCCTGGCACCATTTGCAGATTGTCACTTGCCACGTCTCCTGGCACCATTTGCAGATTGTCACTTGCCACGTCTCCTGGCACCATTTGCAGATTGTCACTTGCCACGTCACCGGCCACCAGATGTGGGTTATCACTTTCCACCATTTGTAGATTGTCACTTGCCATGCCAGCCAGTGCCACCAAATGTGCATTGATGCTGCATTGGTGGCAGGCTGACAGCATTGGTCCATTTAGTGAGGGCAGGAGAGCGGTGATGTGGGGCGGGCAGTGAGAGATGATGTCATCTCACTGTCCCCTCCCCCACATTGAAGCAAGGGGGTCTGGCTGCAAAGTGGAGCTCCACAATGACAGGAAGTACGTGACCTCCACTCCACCGTGCTGTGAGGACGGAAGAGCGCTGATGTGTAGCAGGCAGTGAGAGATGATGTCATCTCTCTGCTGCTCGTCGCACCTCGCTCCCAAATTGAAGGGGCCTGGCTGTGAAGAGCGCTGATGTGGAGCGGACGGAGAGAGATGTAATTTCTGCTCGTCCACCCGCTCGCTTCTCTCCACTCCTCCGCTTCTCTCATGCAGCCAGCCCACCCGCCGCAGCACCCGCAACCTGCTGGTTAGGCAGGGACCCTGTAGCAAGAGACTTGGGGCTATGGGCCTCAGATTCGGGGCTATAGCCCCAATAGCCACCCCCTAGCAACGCCACTGATCCACAGTATAATAAATGTGGTTCTTTAGATGTTATATGAACAATTTTATGGTTTTTACAATAGAGCTAAACCCAATGAATAAAATCTAGTAGAAACGTAAAAGTGGTTGTAAACCTCTGATATGAAATATGAATAAAGTACAAATGATACAAAGCACTGAGGCTAGGTTCACACTAGAACGCATTTCAGGAAACCCACGTTCCATGCGCGTTTCCCACACTGTGTTTAAAACCCACTGCAATTGCTCTCTGCAGCAGGTGTCCATGTTAAAGACACCCCAAACACAGGCCACAAACAGCGTGTTTGCACCAGATCGCATGTTCCTGTGTGATTCATAGTATGAACTGAGGCTGAATGGCATGTTCTACTGCCTCATTCCTCTGCTACTGCATAAGTTCTTTCTGACAGCTTTTCCTGACACCAAGAGTAAAATACTGGTGACTGGGTAGGAGCGCTCTAGCACACAGCCTATAATTGATATCCTCAGCTCTGCATTGTGTGGAGAGGGGTTTGTCCTCTGCACGGTTCTGGCTAAAATGAGAATCACATTTTTTTTGCTTAGAATAAATTCTCGCGGTGTAACATCATCTTTCACATTGTACAAAAAAATTGGGTAAACTTTACCGTTTTAGGTTTTTTTAATTCATTGAAGTGTATTTTTTCCCCAAAAATTGCGCTTGAAAGAATGCAGAGTGCAAATACAGCGTGACATAAAATATTTACATAAAACGACTTTATTCTATAGGGTCTCTGCTAAAAAAAAAAAAATATATATATATATATATATATATATATATATATATATATATATATATTTATGTTCTTTAAAGTGATTGTAAAGTCTTTGTTTTTTTTTTCCTAAAAAAAAATAATAAACATGTTATCTTACCTCCTCTGCAGTGGATTTACACAGAGCAGCCCCAATACTCCTCTTCTCGGGTGCCTCCTGCTCCCTGTGTCCATTCAGACACAGAGCCCCAAATACATAGAATGCACGAAGAAAAAAAAAAACACATGGTATTAACATCACACATGTAGGCGTCTATACAGATCCTAAATGACAGCCCGGTCCCTCTCTCCACCCAGTTACTAAAGAAGAACACAGTGGGTGGGATGTCACATCTTAATTGATGGATGATCCGCCCCCCATAACAGCAGGAGGACCAAGGTTGTAGTGGAAATCTCCTCCTACCTGAACACTCAGCCAGACCCTGCAGTTTATCACGTGACCGTGGTATACAGATCAGCCAAAAAGGTATATAGTGGCAGTATTTTAATGTAAAAAGATTTAAAAGCTGTGGGTACTGCGGGGGTTGGGGGGGGGGGGGTGGATTAACTATTTTCATATTACTGGGTTTATTAACAAGTGGTTAGGCTGACCTCATTTACAGATTGAAGTTCTTTCCTTTGATCTAAAGAACCAAATGATACATTGGACTCAAAAAAAAAAAAAAAAAAAGGGGGGGGAGGGGAATAATGCGCAAAACCAAAGTGGGCTGAAATTATTGTAAATAAAAAGGTCAAAGAAGCCGCCAAACATATAAAAGTGTTCCCACACAGAAAAACAATATGATTCTAAAAAATGTGGCGCTAACTAAAGTGCATGAATAAATGAAGCAAATATCACAAGTAATGTGACTAAACATATAACAAATGGCAATTCTTCAATGTGACATAAAACAACTAGCAAAATAATAATGATGAAAAGATCTAATAGGAATACTAAAATCCAATGATGATCTATAGACGTGCATGAAAATAGATAAATGTGCATAATCCAACAAGTGCAATAAGGTTCCAACGTGAACGGAGCAAATCTTCACATAACAGTTTGTGCAAAAAACAGAAAGTGCATGTGCAAAACGATCCGTTTTGACCCCCCGGGTCAAGTCAAGCCTGTAGTCTGAAAGTGGATGAGAACCAACAATCGATCGATCTCCGATCGTCACAGCACTGGCAGGTCTCTGATGGAAGGCATGATACATTGCACAGCACTGAGAGATAAAGATAAACTTTGCCGGCTTTTTTTTTTTTTTTTTTGACAGCAAACTGCTCTGCACTTGTTACATAGAATCGTGAAAATGCAAGATTAGGATCATGAGGTGGGTTAAATCGAGATTGCAATTTTTTTTTTTTTAAATTAATTAATTAATTTTTTTTAACGATTAATCGTGCAGCTCTAGTTGTGTCCCTTCCCTCCAGTCAGCTCTCATAGCTCTTCTCACAGTGTGTAATTTGAGATCCCTGCTTGTGATCCAATAAGGCCTCTTTCACATGGGCTGTCCGGTTGGGTCCACCTGTCCTTTTTTCAAGACCCTCCATTCTCCTCTATGGGCAAGTGGATGTTAAGGGACGTGTGTATGTTTACACCCGGCTACCTCCAATCTGATCCAGCAAAAACAGAAGGAAGAAGGATTTGTTCCCCTCCGTCTGCCTGGATCGGATTGTTTACATCTAGCTGCCCATAGAGCAGAGTGGGCTGTGTCCGTGTCCACTCTGCATAAGCAGTGGACAGCGAACCTGTTATCCGGAAGCTCCGCTCTGCTCAGCAGGGGATCAGGGGACAGATCCTATGCTTAGCAAAACCAGATCCGGGCTGTGTAAAAGGGGCCTTAGGGTTTACTTTAAAAGGCAATAGGAATCTATGCAATGTGTTTTTCAACCCCCAGGAAGATGTATTCAAGCATACTATTTTAAAGTAGAAATAGAGGTAAATTTTTTTTTGGCCATCTGTGTCCCATTGGGGAGATTTCCCTTCACTTCCTGTCCCATAGCCAAACAGGAAGTGATTGGAAATCCCTCCAAAGTGAGGGAATCCCTGTGTATCACCAGGGTCACCATATCTAACATCCCTAATGGAAGATTGCCCAACTGTTCTGTTGATAGCCCAAAGTTTTGGGATTTTTTTTTACTTTCACTTTTCATGACATTAGATGTTTTACATTTGAAGTGCCTATACTGTTTACAATTCAGTAATACACTGTCTCGCCCCTCTGTGCACATGCTCAGTTGCTCTCTTTTTTTTGGCATTGTACGAAAATCAGAGCCACTAGAGGCCAATCTGCTGACAGGCTAAAGATTTACTGCTCCTCAAGGGCATTGGGCTTTAGCAAAATGGCAGCCTCCAGCAAGAAGAAATGGGAGCAATGCTGGAGACAATTTATAGCGCACACTAATTTTGGTAGCATAATTATTAAAGTGGAGTTCTGCCCCCCCCATCCAAAAATTAAAAGTCAGGAACTACACATATTAATATTAGGACCTGTCCTGTAATGCAGCGATGTCAGCACCCCAGCCATTGTTTCCATTGGCTATCGGGTGCTGCCGCCGCCATTGCCGGTGGGAGAACCCGGCAGTGAAGCCGTGCGCTGTGTGCTCTCTTACTGGCCCAGCAGCAGGGGAGAGGAGGAGGGGGCCGAAATTCTGCAGTGAGGTCCAACGGAAGTGGGGACAGGGTACTTGTTAAAAATGGGTACCCGCTCCCCCCCCAAAAGGTGTCAGTAGTGGCACCAGAGGGGGGGGGGGGGGTCAGATAAGTGTAAGTTTCACTTTTGGGTGGAAGTCCTCTTTAATGTGGAATGTATGTTTCTTGCTAAAGAACGTTATCTTTTATCATGTTGTTATGGGTAAAGTTCCGCTTCAACTTCAACATTTTGTCCTAATTGTTTCATGTAGCATACAATTTTTCATGTGTACATGCTGTTTATCATGCAGTATTGGTGTTTGTATATATGTTTGTGTTGAATAAATGAATATATATATATATATATATATATATATATATATATATATATATATATTTATATATTGTGCTCTTTACTTCAGGATTTAATAGTAGTCCTTTTAATGTGATGTTGTGTGATCTACATGAGCTGGAGTACCCAGGTTGTTTCTGGAGCAGTCTGGCTTGTCTTTCACTGCTGTGTTTAGATCCGGTTTTCATCTTGGCAAGGCTGATGGCAGCAGAAGGCCCACAACATAATGCGGTGGGTGAGTTGATCAGTTTGTTCAAGGGATGTTATATAAGTACATACTTTGAATAGAACTGCTGCTGGTTTAAATAATTTATTTATACCCGTAAGAGGCATATTGTAAAGACTTGCGTAATAGACTAAGTGCATATAATTCTGTAAAAATTGGCTGTTGTAATTTGTAGATCTCTTTGGCAAAGCTGCATCATACAGAAAGATTATGTAGTAGTAGTAGTCCAAATTTCTATCCTCTAGTCTTGATAAAGCCTATATTGGTATGCATATTAGTAGGCATAGTTGTTCCCTTCTTGCTTTAGATCTTTGGTGCAGATCACTTGCAACCTGTATTGTTTTATAGGTAAATTCAAGGAGAACCAATAGTGTGCCAAGTAAAGGCACCAATCAGATTTTACCTTTTATAAGAGAAGTGTGACAGGCTGCTGCTGGACTCTCCCGACAGATTCCCTTACATGCGAGCGTGAGATTTGGATCTTGCCTCTGACAGGGAAGTGAAACAATAACACTCCTCTCTTCACTTCGCTTATAAAGGCATACTGAATGTTTCTCTGGTAGAGGCTGATGTCAAGGTTCTGACTAGATGGTATATGGTTTCTCTCCGTTTTTCGAGGCTATATCCATCTTCCTCACCCTTATGCTTTCGAGAATGTAATTCACTTGACACCATGTATCGTATGTGGTGGGAATGCCCAAGGTTGAGGGGGTTACTGGAACAAAGTTTTTGCTCTGATCCAAAAAATTTCAGGGATCCCCGACCCCAACAACCTTGAATAGCTCTATTAAATGAACCCGTTGAAAACCTACCTCAATGTAAACAATGACTATTTTTTTTTTTAAGTTGTTAGCAGCTAAATTTACTATAGCCCATTCATGGAAGAAGACCTTTGTATGTATATCATTATACAGAAGAAAGGTATCCTGGATTATGCTCAATGAACAAATTACTAATGTGGTCAATGACACTACTAAGCCATCTGGAGTCCTTGGGCTGACTATGTACATCTGAAGCTCTAGGGGGGGCAGCTAGCTTGGGCTCACTCCCTATGTGATTCATGCTGTACCCCCCTCTCTGGGTTTCTGTCTTTCTCTCTACACTCCTTTTATTCTTTTTCATCTCTCTCTTGTTCTTTCTTTTCTTCACCATTATCTTCTCCGTGGCCCTTGGTAGTAAGGGCTGTCTTTCAGTTCTGCCATAGTTAGAGTTCCTGGCATATTTATGTACATCCCCAACGATGTAATGACTTGTCACGACTAATTGCCTGATGCTGGTCTGATGCTGCGTCTGTCATCTACCACCACCTCTAAGAGAAATTAAAAAAATCTGTCTTCACTGAGCACGGAGCGGTGACAGTCCGCTGTCGGCTGAATCTGGGTCACAGGAGTGCAGAACACTCCCGTGACCCACAGGAGAAGTAAGGACAAAAGAGTTTTGGCTATGACTACTTTAATGTATTCATGACAGCTGGACTGATTCCTAAGCATTGCTTCCCTTTTTTGGGGAGGGGGGTGTTAGGATAAGGGGGGTAAAGTTATTGGTTACTAATTTTCCCTTGGACACCTTTTCTGGAGAGTGCTCTGTGTCCTCTCTGCATACACAATCTCTCTTCAAGTTTGTATACTGATCTTTCATTCGAGAGGTAATTTTCCTTCCAGATCATTGTCTGATGGTAATTTTGTTTACAGTATAAAGTGAAGTTAGAGCTGGTTATGACCTTTATTCTGAATTAAGTATTCATTTGTTGGAACGAAAGTGAATGCTTACATAAGGTGCACCAAAGTTCCCTTGTACCCTGCTGGCAAACAGCAGAAACAAGTCAAGTTGAAACCGAGGATGGAACTATTGTACAAAATTTCTCGTACGACAAAGGCTTTTTATTTATTGTTTCTGATCATGCGCAGTTTTTAGTGTCTGATTTTGCTCGTACGAAAACAGTACACATTAAACGAAAATTGTTAGTACTGTTCACACAAGAAAATGTTTGGAGTATGTACTTTCAGAATTTTTTGTTTGCGAAGTCTGAATAGGATGTCGAAAGTTGTGTACACTCTATACGAAACTCAAACAACCATGCCTCGAACAATTTTTATTTTTATTTTCTTATAGTGTGTACTTTTACTTTTAGGTTGGACTACCCAAATTGTGGCCATCCTGCTGAATCGCTGAAATTTAAGCTGTGGGTGGCCCTGCAAGCACCACTTTGAGTTGGCTTTGAGAAGAGTCAATTTAAAAATTTACTGAGCCAGGTGGAAGGCTATCGACTGAAGTTGACTGCATCTCATCAGATGCAACCACTGTTCAGCAGTTCCATTATCAGGCCACCACGGGTGCCATGACTGCTTGATTACAATAGCTGGCAGTGGAGATTCTTCCATCTATGCTGTTTAGCCAAAGTAGGGCAATCAATGGATTCTCTCTCGTTCTACCTACAAGCTGAAGTAGAGAAGATGGAATTGTGTATGGCTAGCTTTATTGGTTGTGTGTGCTGCTGTACAGTGCTAGGGTCCTGGGTTTTATTTCCAGCAGGGGTAATATCTTTGTTCTCTGTTTCTACCACAATTCCAAAAAAAATCCTGGTGTATTAGTTAGCTTCTGGTTAGTAAAGCCCCGTACGCACTATGAGAAAATCGGAAGAAAAATACTGTATGATGCACGATCGTTCAATCATTGTATAGTGTGTATTTGACATTCGATTCCGACTTTGCAAACTAAAATTTCCAAAGAAACAAACTCCAAAATGTTTCTTGTATGTGAACAGAACGAACACTTTTTTAATTTAATGTATATCGTTTTTGTACGAGTTTACAAAAGACTGCGAATGATCAGAAACAACAAATAAAAAGGAAAAAAAAAGCCTTGTCGTACAAGAATTTTCGTACATTATTTCTATCCTCAGTTCCGACTTGCTGTGAAACATCGAGGGAAACCAGCTGATCGTTCGCCCAATTCTTTTGGTGTGTACCCCACTTTAGTTAGCTTCTGGTAAGTATCATTGGCCATAGACTGTATGTAAACCTGTAGGGCTGTAGGATTGTACGCTTCATTTAGGCAGTAACCAATGTAAACCGCTAAGCACTATAATGCTATATACTTAGTACTTGTATAAGAATCCTTTCAGCCTTTTCCAGCTGCAGAAGCTCCCGGAGCATGATCCTAGAAAACCGTGAACAGATGCAGAATAGAAAAATGATGCACACGAGTATTTGTATGTGGAAGCACAAGAATAATTATTATTTTGTTTAAAATATTTAGATAACTTTTCCGCTCAAAATGAAAATCTTAAAAATCTCGACTTTCCAAATTGTGCTGCTTGTCTTCCTAGCTGTTCCTTTACAGTTTGTACGGGTTATTATGACTAAATGGAACTCATTTGTAACAGAACCCAGCTTTAATTTTGTAACATATTTTTAGCACAGCAAGCAAAAGGCGCCATATGTCAGCGAACGCAGGAAGATACTTGGCAGAAGGTATTAAATATTGGATTATTACACGTTATTCTGTGTGAAGATCCTAAAGGGAAATTACAGAGCTGCCTCTATTAAGAAGATACAGCTTATGCTGGCTGTTTTGAAGTGACCCACAAGGCAAGACTTCTGGTTCAGGCAGACACGAAGCTACAAGAACCACGTTGGTTTACAGTGAGAATTCTTTTTGATCTATTTAGTTGTTTTTTTTTTTTGTATTTCTCAACTTCCTCTTTTTTTAAATGTAAGAATATTTCTATGTGCAAGTGCATGATTGCAGTATATTTTAGGTGTCATGAGGAGCCACGTATTTGTCCTGGCACTGCATTAAGCATCTTCTACCTTAACCACTTCAGCCCCAGAAGGATTTACCCCCTTCCTGACCAAGCCCTTTTTTGCGATGCGGCACTGCGTCGTTTTAACTGACATTTGCGCGGTCATGCGACATTGTACCGAAAAAAAAATTGACGTCCTTTTTTTTCCCACAAATAGAGCTTTCTTTTGGTGGTACTTGATCACCTCTGCGGTTATTTTTTGCTCTATAAACAAAAAAAAAATAAGACAATTTTGAAAAAAAAAAAAGCAATATTTTTTACTTTTTGCTATAATAAATATCCCCAAAAAATATATAAAAAAAACGAATTTCTTCCACAGTTTAGGCCAATATTTATTATTCTACATATTCTTGGTAAAAGAAAATCGCAATAAGCGTATATTGATTGGTTTGAGCAAAAGTTATAGCGTCTACAAAATAGGGGATAGATTTATGGCATTATTATTAATTTTTTTTTATTAGTAACGGCGACAATCTGCGATTTTTATCGTGATTGCGGCGGACAGATCGGACACTTTTGACACTATTTTGGGACCATTGGCATTTATACAGCGATCAGTGCTATAAAAATGCACTGATTACTGTGCAAATGTCACTGGCAGGGAAGGGATTAAACCCTAGGGGGCGATCAAGGGGTTAACTGTTTGCTTAGCGTGTTCTAACTCTAGGGTGGATGAGCTCACTAGAACATGACAGAGATCACTGCTCCCGATCACTAGGAGCAGTAGATCCCTGACATGTTGCTAGGCAGAACAGGGAAATGCCTTGTTTACATAGGGATCTCCCTGCTCTGCCTCTCCGTGCCACGATCGTGGGCCACCGGCGGACATCGAGTCCGCGGGACCCGCAGTTACACGCGGTGTGCTTGCGCCCGCTAGCCACGGATGGTGCAGCGACGTACGGGTACGTTGTTTTGCGCACCCGTGCCTCTTTTGCCGACGTATATCGGCGTGAGCCAGTCGGCAAGTGGTTAATGCAAATCTTGCACTTGACCGCTTACTCTAAACTGCTCAACACTGTTCTCTCCCCATGTAATATCGCCAAAGCTGTAGGAACAAAAACCATATGGAGAAAAGTTTGAAAATATACTTATTATACACCCAGATTCTGCCCAGACAAAGGTGATATTACTATCTTCCTGGCGAGATCCAGGGAACGCTGCATATAACTGAGCTCCCCACACATTATATTTTTATTTTTTTATTTTTTTTGTTTAACTCTATAGTGGAATTACTATATATTTTTTTTTAATATAGGGTGTATAAATCTCCTGGCTACATTTTATACCAAATGATGGTACAGATCTATAGAATATTGATTCTGTGATGACCCGTGGTGCGTTTGAGGTTTGGTTACGATGTATATCCCTTGTAGTGGGAGAAAATGTAAATGATCAACATGTTGCCATTTAGCAATGCGAATTACAACCTTGACACTCACCATATTGCGACATAACTATATAGCTAATCTGTGAAAATAAACTTTGCGGGTATGTTATTGCATTCAAATGGAGATTCTATAACTGACTCTCCCGAGATAAATGTCTTAATCACCCCCTGCATGTTAATGATGCTTCTAATGTCTACAGATTTTGAAGACCATTTTAGTTATTTTTATATTACTAGCCTTCAGGCTTGACTAGTTAATATCTTCTGCTCCACTAAGCTGACCTTTTGCTCTCCTGCTGTGCCTCATAGTTAGATGTGTGTTCTTCTGCATGGTGGAAGCTGGTAAGGGGCGCTTGTTCACACTGACAATTCAGTCACACTCTGTGGGATTAAATCTTTCCCCGGAGTACAAATAAGACAGAAGAACAATGACTAACATTTAAAGAACTCACAAAGAAGCATCTTTTGGTTGATAAAGCACTCATGGTAAAACCTTTGAACTGCTTTATGGTATTGAAACTTTATATTTTAAGGATAAGGTTTAAAAAATCTGATTTTATATGTAACATGGGCATCTTTGCAGTACCCTGGTAAAACGGCCGTCATGTGTGAGTTAAATCCTTGCTTACAAACCATGGAATGATTGGTCATATTGTCGCAACAATTGTTTGGCAGGACAAGACCTAAGTAACACTTAAAGACCTTTAAAAAAAAATAAATACACATCTTTTTGCAGGTAAAAAAGTGAATTTATTCTCTTTTTTACTGGGAGCCTGGAAAGCACTACACCCGCAATCGGCAGATAACGGGCGCCATGCAGGACTCCTGCAGATGTATCTGTCTGCTCGTACAGGCAGGTAGGCAGACACACACTGACAGTAAGAATCAATGGACTGCCAGAGCACTCAACAGCACCCTGGTAGTTATTATACAGGATTTATATAGCGGCAACAGTTTGCGCAGCTCTTTACAACATGAGGGCAGACAGCACAGTTACAATACAATTCAATGCAGGAGGAATCAGAGGGCCCTGCTCGTTAGAGCTTACAATCTAGGAGGTTCATTAAGAACTACCGTAAAGACTGTGGGTACTTATAGTTTCCCATTCACAGAACACTGTGAATGCAGCTTTTTTTTTTTTAAATGGTGACAGCGAGCAGGGAGAGAAGATCCCCCCGCTTGCTGTCACTAGATCAGGATCAGGGAGATGCTGCAGGAGTGGGAGCATGTTACACGTTCCACCCTACAAACAGGTAGAACAGTAACATGTTCCCAAAGGTGAACTTATCTTTTAACCTTTTTGCTGCCAGGCCTTGCCCTCAAATTTTAAACTCAGCTGGTCAGACCATTTTTGCCATTTTTCCATCGCTTTTCTATTTTCCCTTTACAGCTTTCAGAGTTTGTAAAAGACCCCCCCCCCCCCCACAACCATATTTTTTTAAAGCACATGACCAGTAGAGTAAAAAGAAGGTGCTATTGATTTTTAAGGCCCTGCGATATTTGCACAAATGTTTGTCAAAGCAATATTTTCTGTGAAAACACACTAAAATAATTATTAGCAGTTAAAAACACAGCAAATTGTACAAAATTCCTGCTGAATATAAAAGCTTAACCTGTATTGAGTTAATAAACAACAAATATTTGTAAATTTAAAATTGCACCTTTTTGAGAAATGGTGAAAATCGAATGTACGCAAAAATGTAAATATCCAAATCTCTCTCAAAATCTGAAGGTTCATTTTTCACTTACAGCTTTCAATGATTGAAAAAGACCCACCAAACCATATATTTTCTGAAAGCACATGACCTGTAGAATAAAAAAAAGGGCTACTGATTTTCAAAGCCCTTTGATATTTGTCCAAATGTTCATCAAATTAATATTTTTGCTAAAAATACACTAAAATCATTAGCAGATAAAAACACAGCAAATTTTACAAAATTCCTGATAAATTCCTCTTAAATATAAAAGCTAAACCTTTATTAAGTTAAAAAATAACAAATATTCATAAATTCAAACTTGCGCCTTTTTGCGAAATGGTGAAAATCGAAAATGCAAACATTTCTCTAAAAATCTAGAGGTTTTAATTTTTCACTTACAGCTTTCAATTCAGTTTGTAAAAGACCCCCAAACCATATATTTTCTGAAAGCACATGACCAGTAGAATAAAAAGAAGGTGCTACTGATTTTTAAGGCCTCGTCCTATTTGCGCAAATGTTTAACAAAAAAAAAAATTTCACTAAGAATACACTAAAATCATTGCTAGTAGATACAAACAGAAATTTCTACACAATTCCTGCTAAATTCCTACTAAATATAAAAGCTTAACCTGTATTGCGTTCACAAATATTTACATTTTAAAATGCGCCTTTTTGCAAAATGGTGAAAATCGAATGTATGCAAAAATGTATATAACCAAATTTCTAGAGGTTTTTATTTTTTCCTTACAGCTTTCAGAGTAAGGGAAAAAAAACCCCAAACCATATATTTTCTGAAAGCACATGATTAGTGCATCCCTTGCGGCTGCAAGAACAGATCTGACGTCTGTGCGGGTGTAGGTGCATTGCCCCAAACGCAGACAATGTGAATTCAGGGACATGCACCTACATGGATGTCAAGTTGGAAACCATGGCTGTGTCCTTGCAGTCGCTGCATCCCAATTGATATGGATGGAACTGCCTGCACAGGAATGCATGAAACGCCTGTGCAATCCCGTGCAGCTCTTGTGTCCCAATTGACTTCATTGGGACAACCTGCATGGGGATGCACAGAACATCTGTGTATCCCTGTGCAGCTAAACATGTCCTCACTGTAGAATGACCCGTGTGAATGAAGCCTTAGGCCTTGTTTACACTTTCAGTTGGGGGGTAGCAAAAATGTGCGATTGAGCTGTGTTTCTGCTGCCCACCAACCACCCCCATAAGCTGCATTAGGCAATGAAGGGGGTGTTTAAATGATGTGGCCACAATGATTCACGCCCACGTCACAGTTGACCTGACTTGAAGTGATGCCGCCATCCGAACGCTACACATTCAAGTCTGAGGAAACGCCACAAAGGTCCCACAACTGTGTGCAATGCATGTGGTTGCAGCACATTTGTCAGCAAAAATGGGGTTAAAACAGGTGGTGAGATGGCATCAAATCACTTCCTCGAAGCCTGTCAGTAGCCTCTGGAGTGCGATTCGAATGCGTACAGGCCTGGCAGCAAAAGGGTTAAAAGTCTTGCCCCTCCAGCCTGTGAATGGACATGAAATAAAAAACAGAACATTGATTAGCTTATTACTCTTAACACTCTGCTCTCACCTCCCATTAGCATGTTCCTTGTTAGTGCAAGAGCAGAGTAGCACAGTTGACGTGCTGTTTGTGCTGCATCTCCCACTCCCAACCTGAGCTCTGCTGTACAGGGGCTACAAGAGACTGATAAGTCACGTTTAGGTACTTGCACTGCTTTCATTTCAAAAGAAAGTGATGTATTATTGAATACAGTGCTGCATTATTTTATGTCTTTTATTTCTGCCTGGACTTAAGCTTTAGAGCTTGAAAAGGCAACGCACAGGTACTATATCTCTATCTGTTAAAATGTATGAAAAAGGCTGGCTACATTATCTGCTGACTTGAGTGGAGTCGAATGAGACTAGAATTTAAAATGAATATTGAAACAATACAGTTCAATATTATTATATTGTGCTCTGAAACCTGAATGTATTTTTCTTGGTTTTGGACAGAGTGGGGTGGATTAGAACCCATGCAGGGTTTTAACAGCTATCCGGGGTGCCGCATGCATCGGAGAAATTTCCGCTCACTTCCTGTCGGATTCTCCAGCAGCAACACCATCAGAAATATATCTTTTTTTTTTTTTTTGAATAGGGGAGAGGTAAAACCCCTGTTCTGTCCGTGTCCCTATTGCAGAAATTCCTGTCCAGTAAAACAGATGTAAGCAGAAGAGTAAAATTTTCTCTGAAAGAGCCTTGGATAGCAGGAAAAACCAGACCGAGTTTCTATATATTATCCACTCCAATAAAAGACCAGACATTTTGGCATAATTGCATTTTTATTAAAAGTTATACTTTTTACTGATCTAAACCGCCTAAGTAGACAACAAAATGTTAAATAATGTGTAACCATTACTGGAGAGAAGGCCTGTTTCCAGTAGTATTGCCTACAGCCTCCCGGCCCTGAGTAAGTTCCTTGGTCCCTGGTAACCCAGTACTGATTTTTTGTTTTATCACAGGCAGCAAAGAATGCATTTAAGCGAAGGTGCAGTCATACTTAAAGCTGTTTTGCTGTGAGTTCTGCTTTTATAAATATATTTGGAAACTTTTTCTTTCTGCTTCAACCCCTTGTGGCCCCCTCCAAATGAGCAGCTGTCAAAGAAAACTGGGACCAGCACACTTTTGATTGTTTAGGTATCTCATACCTTATTCGACATTAAAGGTCTTCCGTGCTGTAAAATTAGTTTGAATTTCAGATGCTGGTGAGCCTTCAAATTGCATTGAAAGCCCTTGAGCAATGAACATCAATAGCGGCGTGTTGTCAAAGCCCTTTTTGCTTTCTTCAGTTTTTTTTCTTTTGGTACTACTATTTTTACTTTTAAGCATTTGTTTAATGTACACTTGAATTTCTAAGAACCATATACTGTAAGCCGATGCACTGCTTCACCTTCTAAAAGTACTATACAGAATTTTCAGAGGAAAACAGACTGAGCTTTTCATTCTCACTACTATGACTCAGAAGTTCTTCTCCCCAGGCAACTATATTCTGCCAGAACAGTAATAATTACTTCAGTTTTGCAACTTTGCAATATTGTTAGGTTGTGTAATAAATCAGTAGAATTGTTATACTTTTAAGTTTTTTTGTTTGCTCTAATTGATGATTTTTTGTATGGTTAAGGACAATTTGACAATACAGTATCTCACAAAAGTGAGTACACCCCTCACATTTTTGTAAATATTTTATTATATCTTTTCATGTGACAACACTGAAGAAATTACACTTTGCTACAATGTAAAGTAGTGAGTGTACAGCTTGTATAACAGTGTAAATTTGCTGTCCCCTCAAAATAACTCAACACAGCCATTAATGTCTAAACCGCTGGCAACAAAAGTGAGTACACCCCTAAGTTAAAATTTCCAAATTGGGCTCAAAGTGTCAAAATTTTGTGTGGCCACCATTATTTTCCAGCACTGCATTAACCCTCTTGGCCATGGAGTTCACCAGAGCTTCACAGGTTGCCACTGGAGTCCTCTTCCACTCCTCCGTGATGACATCACGGAGCTGGTGGATGTTAGAGGCCTTGCGCTCTTCCACCTTCCACTTGAGGATGCCCCACAGATGCTCAATAGGGTTTAGGTCTGGAGGCATGCTTGGCCAGTTCATTACCTTTACCCTCAGCTTCTTTAGCAAATCAGTTGTCATCTCGGAGGTGTGTTGGGGTCGTTATCATGTTGGAATACTGCCCTGCGGCCCAGTCTCTGAAGGAAGGGGATCATGCTCTGCTTCAGTATGTCACAGTACATGTTGGCATTCATGGTTCCCTCAATGAACTGTAGCTCCCCAGTGCCGGCAGCACTAATGCAGCCCCAGACCATGACACTCCCACCACCATGCTTGACTGTAGACAAGACACACTTGTCTTTGTACTCCTCACCTGGTTGTCGCCACACACTCTCAACACCATCTGAACCAATTAAGTTTATCTTGGTCTCATCAGACCACAGGACATGGTTCCAGTAATCCATGTCCGTGGTCTGCTTGTCTTTAGCAAACTGTTTGCAGGCTTACTTGTGCATCATCTTTAGAAGAGGCTTCCTTCTGGAATGACAGCCATGCAGACCAATTTGATGCAGTGTGGCGTATGGTCTGAGCACTGACAGGCTGACCCCCCACCCCTTTAACCTCTGCAGCAATGCTGGCAGCACTCATACGTCTATTTCCCAAAGACAACCTCTAGATATGATGCTGAGCATGTGCACTCAACTTCTTTGGTCGACCATGGCGAGGCCTATTCTGATTAGAACCTGTCCTGTTAAACTGCTGCATGGTCTTGGCCACCATGCTGCAGCTCAGTTTTAGGGTCTTGGCAATCTTTTTATAGCCTAGGCCATCTTTATGTAGAGCAACAATTCTTTTTTTCAGAACCTCAGGGAATTATTTGCAGTGAGGTGCTATGTTGGACTTCCAGTGATCAGTATGAGAGCGTAAGAGCGATAACACCAAATTTAACACACCTGCTCCCCATTCACACCTGAGACCTTGTAACACTAACAAGTCACATGACACGGGGGAGGGAAATGGGCCCAATTTGGACATTTTCACTTTTGTTGCCAGCGGTTTAGATATTAATGGCTGTCTGTTGAGTTATTTTGAGGGGACAGCACATTTACACGGTTATACAAGCTGTACACTCACTACTTTACATTGTAGAAAAGTGTAATTTCTTCAGTGTTGTCACATGAAAAGATATAATAAAATGTTTACAAAAATGTGAGGGTTGAACGCACTTGTGTGAGATACTGTACATAGTTACATAGCAGGTGAGGTTGAAAAAAAAGACACAAATCCATCAAGTCCAACCCATGTGTGTGATTATATGTCAGTATTACATTGTATATCCCTGTATGTTGAGGTCGTTCGGGTGCTTATCTAATAGTTTTTTGAAACCATCGATGCTCCCTGCTGAGACCACCGCCTGTGGAAGGGAATCCCACATCCTTGCCGCTCTTACAATAAAGAACCCTCTACGTAGTTTAAGGTTAAACCTCTTTTCTTCTCATTTTAATGAGTGGCCACGTGTCTTGTTAAACTCCCTTCTGCAAAAATGTTTTATCCCCATTGTGGGGTCACCAGTACGGTATTTGTACATTAAAATTATATCCCCTCTCAAGTTCAGTGCTCGCAACCTTTCCTCATAACTAATATCCTCCAGACCCTTTATTAGCTTTGTTGCCCTTCTTTGTACTTGCTCCATTTCCAGTATATCCTTCCTGAGGACTGGTGCCCAGAACTGGACAGCATGCTCCAGGTGCGGCCGGACCAGAGTCTTGTAGAGCGGGAGAATTATCGTTTTGTCTCTGGAGTTGATCCCCTTTTAATGCATGCCAACATTCTGTTTGCTTTGTTAGCAGCAGCTTGGCATTGCATGCCATTGCTGAACCCATCATCTACTACAGGGGTCTCAAAAGTCCCATCATGCCTCTGCCTTTGGAAGTCATACTTGTAACTGTCAGCCTTGCAATGCCTCATGGGACTTGTAGTTTCGCAACAGCTGGAGGGCCGCCAGTTTGAGACCCCTGAATTCTACTAGGACCCCCAGGTCCTTTTCCATCCTAGACTTCCCCAGAGGAGTTTGGGAAACCAGTGTTATATCCCCATTTTACCCCAGTCTCTGACCATCGATCTCTCCGTTCCCTATTTGTTGGATGACCATTTGTATTCTTATGTTTCCATATTCTTTCTGGTGTGTGTTTATTTTTCATTCATTTACACAGACGTACTTATAGGAAAAGTACAGCCAAAGCTCGTTTGGCTGTACTTCTCCTGTGGATCACAGGAGTGTAGTTTGTTCTACACTCCCATGCTGTCAGGTGACATCACAGAGCTGGTCCAGGCTGAGGAAAGATCGCAAACATATGGTCTGTATCCACCCAGGAGCCTGTACTGGCACCTAGGTCAGCTTCTCAGCAAGCTGCTGAGAGCCTGAGCCTGCCTCTCCTGCCCCCTTCACAGTCCAGAGCTCCGGTAAGCACGAGGGGGCAAAGTAGTCCAGAGAGCGGTGACTGACAGTCACCAGTTCTCTGCTCATGGAGCACTGAGAACAGAGCAATTAGCAGCGTTTGATCGATCAGTCTTAGAACCAGCGGGGTACAGATGCAGCATTGAACCAATGCTGCATCCACCTATGCAAGTATGATTTCTGAAAAAGAAAAATGAAAACTTCTCTCTTTAAATGTACATCCATGTGAGGGCCATGTTTTGCCCATACAGGATGCATAGGTGTTCTCTGCATTCACATGCAGGAAGTCACATCGGCTGTTGCTCCCAATTTGACATCCGTGTCCATGCGAGTCCCCAGATGCATACAATGTTAGTTTGTGGATTCACACAGATGTAAAATTAGGAGCAGTGTCTGCAGCTGCTCCGTCCCAAATAACAAGAATGGGACTGCCTGCATGTGGATGCACAGAACACTTGTACATCCCATGTGGGCAAACAAAGCCCTCACACAGGTGTAATTATGCCCGTGTGAACGCAGCCTTGCAGGGGACAACTTTCCACAATAGAATATGTGCTAAACACTCAGCTACCTGTGATTCCTCCACATTACTACCCCCTGATATTATGACATACGTTGACACTAAAAGATATAAAATTCATAGCTATAACCAGCAAGACGTTTGGGGTTTCTCCCACAATCCAATTTCTAGTTGGTATTTTCCCAGAACTAGTCTTAGTCTGTGTATGATTTTGGCATGGCATTTAGATTGTAAATGCCTTTGGAGGCAGAGACTGATATCAACAGTTTCACGTACTCTATAAAAAGTAATGTCCCTTTATAAACACAGGAAAAAGAACTGGTAATTCAAGTACCTAATTGCATAGGATCATTCTGTAATATTTGTTCACTTAGAACTACACTTGCCTTTTGCAAAGATGCAACCCCCCCCCCCCCCCCAGCTGTAGACTTTAATTTCTAACATAAATGATAATTCTAAACATTTATAAATAACATTTGGTAAGTAATTTAGTATAATTGATATACTTGCAGTATTGTGTCGCCAACAAGAGGATTAATTTGACGAATTATAGATAGTATTTCGAAAAATAATATTTAGTATTTGTTTTTGGCAGAAAACAGTTTGTCAACTTTCCAAAAGCAAAATGATATAATAAAGCATAGAAAATGTCCTCAACAGATTAGCAATTGGACATGTTACAGAGTGAATGGTCCCTTCAATGTCTGTATATCGTTGTCATGCATAACCCAAGTCTGGAATCAAGAACAAGATGGGCCTTCAATTTCAAGGACAGATCTCTTTCTTACCCCATCATTTTGATCCTATCATTTGCTATCTTTTAATGGTTGTAAAAGGTTTCATTATTCTACCACATGCAAAAAATGAATCCAGTCACGATTTTATGTTGAAAATTTACAAAACCGCAAACTTGTGGCTGCATCAAAGGGGAAAAAAAATGTATTATTATTATACAGGATTTATATAGCGCCAAGAGTTTTCACAGCGCTTTACAACATGGGGGCAGACAGTGCAGTTAAAATACAATTCCGTACAGGAGGGATCAGAGGGCCCTGCTTGTTAGAGTTTACAATCTAGAAGGGAGGGTCAAGTGGAACAAAAGGTAATAGCTGTGGGGATGATCAGATAGAGAAAATTAAAAGTTGTTAGGTGTGGGTCGAATAGGCTTCTCTGAAGAGGAGGGTTTTCAGTGATTGTCTAAAAGCTAATAGATCTGATAGATTGGGGTAAGGAGTCCCATAGGATTTGAGAGGCTCTGGAAAAGTCCTGGAGGCCAGCATGGGAGGAGGTGATGAGGGAGCTAGAGAGCAGGAGATCTTGAAGCTTGAAGAGAACAATTGAGTTGGTACTTTGAGACTAGGACAGTGATGTAGCTGGGGGCAGAGTTGTGGATGGCTTTGTAAGTAGTTGTTAGTATTTTTAATTTAATTATTTGGGTGAGCGGAAGCCGGTGCAGAGATTGACAGAGAGGAGTAGCAGACAGAGCGGTTGGTAAGGTGGCTGATTCTGTCGGCAGCATTCATGATGGATTGATGGGGGGATAGACTATGTAGAGGTAAGGAATGCAATGAGGAGGGAGTTGCAGTAGTCGAGGTGAGAGATGACCAGCTAGTGAATTAAGAGCTTTGTGTCATTGGTTAGAAAGGGGCGAACTTTGGAGATATTGTGGAGGTTGAGGCGGCAAGATTTGGACAGTAATTGGACGGGGGCTTAAAGGAGAATTCGGAGTCCAGAACTACACCTAGGAACTTGGCATGCAGGGATGGGCTTATAGTTGTGCCATCGATTTTTACAGAGATCGAAGGAAGAAGCACGTGGGGGAGGAAACATTATACGTTTGGTTTTAGATAGACTAAGTTTGAGGAAGTGGTGTGACATCCAGACTGATATATCTGTATATAAGTAGGAGGAGAACCAGCAAAGAGTACATTCACGGAGACCAAAGGCTTTGAGTTTTTTTGAGGAGGATGGGGTCAACCGTATCAAAGGTCCAGGAGTAGGAGTACAGAATAGTGTCCTTTCGTTTTGCCTGTTAGTAGAGTGTTTGTTTTAGGAGAGCAGTTTCTGTGGAGTGTTGAGGATAAAATCCAGACTGAAGGGGATCAAGAAGGCTATTATCAGCAAGGTGGCCGCTCAGTCGGTTGTAGACCAGACGTTCAAGGAGTTTGGATAAAAAGGGGAGCAAGGAGATAGGGTGTAGGTTGTTAAGATTTGATGAGTCCAGTGAGGGCTTTTTTAAATATGGGACTGACAAGTGCATGTTTTAGAGAGTTGGGGAAGATGAGGAAGAGATTGAGAGATTGAAGATGTGGGTTAGAGTGTAGAGTCAGAGGGTGAATGTAACATTTGCGAGGGAACCGGATCCAGGGTGCAGGTGGTAAGATGGACATTGGCAAGTAGTTTAGCAACCTTGTTTATAGTGGTGGGGTTGAAAGAGGGAAGTAATGATTGTACCTGTGGGCATGAAGTGTAAAGCATGGAGGGTATCTAAACAGTAGAGATCTCCTCGCGAATTGTAACAATCTTATGTTTGAAGTGATTGCCAATCTCTTGGGCAGTGAGTTGGTGGGTGAAGGCAGTGGAGGATGAAGTAGAGCGTTGAAGGTAGAGAAGAGTTGACTGGGGCGGGATGATAAGGTGTTAATGAGAGAGATAAAATAGGTCTACTTGGCAGCGAGGAGGTATACAGTTGTGTTCATAAGATTACATACCCTGGCAGAATTTATAAATTCTTGGCCATTTTTCAGAGAATATGAATGATAACTTTACATACCCCAGTTCTTAATACTGTGTATTGCCCCCTTTAACATCAATGACAGCTTGAAGTCTTTTGTGGTATTTGAGGTTGAGTCTCTTTATCTTCTCAGATGGTAAAAGCTACCCATTCCTCTTTGCAAAAAGCCTCCAGTTCCTGTAAATTATTTTACAGGCTGTCTTGTATGAACTATGAACTACACATTTTGAGATCTCCCGAGAGTGGCCCAATGATATTGAGGTCAGGAGTCTGAGATGGCCATTCCAGAACCCTAACTTTATTCTGCTGTAGCTAATGACAGGTCGACTTGGCCTTGTGTTTTGGATCATTGTCATGTTGGAATGTCCAAGTACGTCCCATGCGCAGCTTCCTGGCTGATGCGTGCAAATGTTCATCCAGTATTTTTTGACAACATACTGCATTCATCTTGCCATCAATTTTGACCAAATTTCCTGTGCCTTTGTAGCTCACACATCCCTAAAACATCAGCGAGCCACCTCTGTGTTTCACAGTAGGAATGGTGTACCTTTCATCATAGGCCTTGTTGACTTCTCTCCAAATGTAGCGTTTATGGCTGTGGCCAAAAAGCTCAATTTTGGTCTCATCACCATGCAGCCCATCTTTCTTCAAGTGCCTCCTTATTATGCATCTTAAAACAGCCACACCACGTTTTCAGAGTCCTGTATTTCACTTGAAGTTATTTGTGGGTTTTTCTTTGCAGTCCGAACAATATTCCTGACAGTTGTGCCTGAAATTTTAGTTGGTCGACCTGACCGTGGTTTGGTTTCAACAGAACCCCTCATTTTCCACTTCTTGATTAGAGTTTGAACACTGCTGATTGGCATTCTCAATTCCTTGGATTTCTTTTTATATCCCTTTCCTGTTTTATACAGTTCAACTAACTTTTCCCGCAGATCCTTTGACAATTCCTTTGCTTTCCCCATGACTCAGAATCCAGAAACATCAGTGCAGCTCTGGGTGAAAGATGCAAGGGTCTCATTGATGCAAGGGAAACTCATTGGCCTTTTATACACACACACTAATTACAAGCAAACAGATCACAGATGAGGATGGTTACCTTTTAATAGCCTTTCAAACCCCTTTGTGTCAACTTGTGTGCAGTTTATCAGGCCAAAATCACCAGGGTATGTAAACTTTTGATCAGGGTCATTTGGGTAGTTTCTGTTGCCATTATGATTTAAAGCGGTTGTATACCTTTTTTTAAAACTTTTACCTACAGGTAAGCCTATATAATAAGGCTTACCTGTAGGTAAAAAAAAAATCTAAACCTGTACGGTTTAGGAGATATTCCCCTCGCAATGAGCCGCTGATTGCAGCGGTGCATGCGCACAGGGGATTCTCGGCTGACAGCTCGGCAAACTCCGGAGTTTGCTGGACAGAAGCCTCCCGCGCGCGAATGCGCGGGAGTGACGACATCGCGGCTCCGGCCACTCACAGCGCCGGAGCCGCGATACCCGGAAGACACGCCGAGGGGAAATGAAAGCTCCCTCGGCGTGGACAGGGTGAGATGCCGGCGCCTCGTTCTAAGGTAAGTATCTCATAATCAGCTAGTATGCGGTGCATACTAGCTGATTATGCCTTTTCCCTTACAGGTGTAGGGGAAAAAAAACAGCGGGTTTACTACCGCTTTAAAAAGAGTAAACACAGTTGCGTGATGATAAATGGCTTCAGCCAAACACTAACCATGAGTGAAAGAAAAGTTTTTGTGTTATAATTCATATTCTCTAAAAAAAAAAAAGGCCAAAAAATCATAAGTTCTGCCAGGGTATGTAAATTTATGAGCACAACTGTGTATATGTATGTATATGTGTTTATATATGGGTGTGTGTGTATGTATGTATATATACAGTATATATGTTTTGTTTTTTCCCCCCATACAGTATTTTCAAATGGTTACTTGGAAAAGCACAATACTGGATCGTAAAAGGCGAAATATGGATTTAAAAACTTCTTTTGTGAGGGTGGCTACACTGGCTCTACATGGTCCCACTGTATGGGATGTAGCCACTCTTTCCGGCATGTTCCTGATGGACTACAGTCCTACATGCCCATGCATCCAGCTGCAGCACATTTTAGCTCCTATTTTTTTTTTTATTAACTCATTTATGTATGCCCCGTCCATGAATGAATACTAATTGATGCAACTATGCATTGGAGTATGCAGGCGCAATGTATCTTGGGGGGGGGGGGTGTTTGTATTGTAAAGAGAGCCGTGACTGTATGATACGCGCACTGCTTGTAACTAACAAATAGAAGTTTGGGAAGACCTCTTCCTTCAATAGTACAGTGAGAACAGAATCATAATGCAAAAAATAAGTAAACATTCTTTCTCATTCGTTAAGGAACACGAGATTTAGAGACAATTGGTTTACACTGCTGCCTACAGGAGGAATTGGAAACTGGCAACAAAAAACAAAACCATGACCAGCCTAGTATAACCGCTCCCACTCCCAGCAAGTCTCAGTTTTTTGCTAGTGTCCTAGGAGGTTGGAAGCCTTTTCTCTACTGAGAAAAGTTTACCCATTTTTACTAGCCATTTCTCTTTTTCTTTTTTTTTTTTTTCTCCTAGATTTTTCTTCAGTCAAGACTTCTCTACAAATCGCTTGAGTTGGCCTTTTATTGAAGCTATATCGGCATATCCTCAGCAATAGCTTTGTAGGCCTTACTCGGACCCTTCTGAACTGGACAATGCCTGGGCTCCGTGTTATGGCACTTTCCAGAACTTTGTGTAATGTGTTATTTATCTGCAGAGTGCTTTTCAGGTCCAAAGTCCAGGCACAGTCCCTGCCTGCATGTGAATGCACAAAAATCCAATTTTCTTTTTGGTTCATTGAGGGGCACAGGATTGAGACATCCAAAAGCAAAACACTAAGGCCTGTTTCGCACAGGCTTCCACTTGTATAAGAGGTATGAATAGCAAGCTTTGACAAAACATTTGCAGAGCTTTCAGCAAGCTTTGTTGAAGCTTTTAACTCCTTCCTGCCGAGCATATGCACATATGCGGCCTCGGCTTTAAGGGGGTTATACCGGGATAATGCATGCAGCAGCATGCATCATCCTGGTACTGTTTTTTTAGAGCGGGCGGTCAGCTCTTCAGGGATAACAACCGATGCGGCTAAAAGACGCTCGGCTGTTATACCGCAGGAGCGAGAGGGGATGCCCTCCTGCCACCTTCCGCCGCTCTTCCCGGGCCTCCAGTCCCACCAGGAGACCCGGGACACGATCCAGCACTTCCGCCGGCTAGAGTAAGACTGTAATGAAGCCGGAAACGGCTACCATTCCAGTCTTCTTTCTGTAAACACGGAAGCGACGTCACACCGTCATTTCTGGTTTACTCGGCTGTCAATGGCGCCGTTTAAAAAAAAAATGACAGTATTCAGAATCGCCATTTTTGGCAATCTGAATATTTTGAAGTGCATAGAAGGGATTTGGGGTCTTTCAGACCCCTGATTCCTCCATAAAGAGTACCAGTCACCACCTATTTTACATTCCTTGTGACAGCAATAAAAGTGATCACATTTTTTTTTTTTTTAAAGTAACAATGTAAAAAAATAAATAAGAAAAAAAATGTTTAAAGCACCCCTGTCCCCGCTAGCACATGTAAGTCGCGCCAGCATATGTAAACGGTGTTCAAATCACACATGTGAGGTATCACCACAATCGTCAGAGCGAGAGCGATAATTCTAGCACTAGACCTCCTCTGTAACTCTGTAACTCTAACCTGGTAACCGTTATTTTTTTTTTTTAAAGCACCGCCTATGGAGATTTTTAGGTACCGTATTTTGTCGCCATCCCACAAGTGTGCGCAATTTCAAAGCATGACATGTTGGATATCTATTTACTCGGAGTAACCTCATCTTTCACATTATACAAAAAAATTGGGCTAACTTTACTGTTTTTTTTTTAATTCATGAAAGTGTCTTTTTTCCTGAAAAAAAAAAAATTGCATTTGAAAGACCTCTGTGTAAATTGTGTGACATAAAATATTGCAACCATCGCCATTTTATTTTCTAGATTCTCTGCTAAAATGGTGACTGGGGGTTCTAAGTAATTTTCTAGCAAAAATAACGGATTTTAACTTGCAAGCATCAAATGTCAGAAATTGGCTTAGTCACCAGAGGGTTAAAGTACCATTCAGCTCCGTTTTGAAAATGTTATACACAGATCCTAATGGGAGTGTTAATTGCTATTTTAAGCAAGCTTCAGCAGGCTTTCAACAAGCTTCAAAAACTGCTGAAGCCTGCTAGCAGCTTGTTTAAAGTGGCAGTTCATACTCCCATTAGGATCTATGTTTGAAAGTTACAGTTGGTATAGAAAAGAATCACCCACCTTTTAAAATAATAACATTTTGTTGCTTTGCAGCCTGAAATAAAGACAGGCATAGTTTTTTGTTTTTATCCAGCTGTATTTTCTAGTGCAACTTATAACATCCAAGTGAAAGTTGGAAAAAGGATCACCCCCTTTGTCAGTGTTTTGTTGAACCACCTTTTGTTTTAATCACAGCCTTTAGTCTGTCGGGATATGTCTACTAACTTTGCACATCTAAACTTTGCAATATTTGTCCACTCTTCTTTGCAGAACTGCTCAAGTTCAGTTAAATTTGATGGTGACCATTTGTGGACTGTAGTCTTCAAGTCCTTCCACAGATTTCCAATGGGGTTTAAGTCTGGGCTCTGACTAGGCCATGCAAGGACATTCATCTGTTTCTCCTTCAACCACTGTGTGGTCATTTTTGCTGTGTGCTTTGGATCATTGTCATGTTGGAAGGTAAACCTTCTACCAATTGACAACTTTCTGGCAGAGAGCAGCAGATTTTCCTCAAGAATTTGATGAAATTTTGCTTCATCCATTTTTCCTTCTATCCTGACAAGTGCTATAGTCCCTGCTGCAGAGAAACACCTTCATACCAGGATATTACCACCTCTATGCTTTACTGTAAGGATGGTGTTATTTGGATGGTGAGCTGCATTGGATTTCCGCCAGACATATTGTTTGGTGTTGAGGCCAAATAATTCAGTTTTAGTATCATCTGACCTTAAACGCACCTTGAAGATTCTGAGGCCACATGGAAAAATGTGTTATGGTCAGATAAGTCTAAAATTAAATGATTGACAGGGGAATCAGCAATGGTCTTCCTGCTGAACCGGCCGAGATTGGAACCATGTATGGCCGGCCTACGTTTGGCTGCTTATGGATGTCCCCATCATGTCCTAATCCTGTGTCCCTCAATGAACCAAAAAGAATATTGGAATAGTGTCCAACTCCTCCTGTAGGCGGCGGTATAACCCAGTTATCTCTAAATTTCAGTGTCCCTTAATGAACTACAAGAAAATTACTATATGATGTGCACAAAAATCAATTTTCGCTGATTAAAAACAAGTGGTGATGCGTTGGATAACATGCTGGACTTATTCATGTATTTTTGGCAAGCATTACATTTTGGTCAAAAACTTGTCTGCTGTACTTGTGCTGTAATATAATAGACAGTTTTTTTGTTTTTTTTACTTAGTCTAGATCTAGCTACACTCTAATGACAATCTCATGCTGCAGATTACATAAGCTTTGTTCTGATTCCCCAGATCAGTATGTGCATGCTATCTATTAACAGTTGTGTAAGCCTGAAGTGCAGGTGCAGAACAATAGCACTGTCTTATTTGATTTTTACAGCCACTTGCCTAAAATTTCTAATTGCTGATGCAAAAAATGAGAAGTAAATTGCCATATGTAAATACCCCAGGGACTGTTAGATGAACAAAGTATTTTAAAAGGTGGAATTTCTAGCATCCAAGTAGGCAATTTAGATAATCCGCATGTTTCAGTTTTCTATTTTCTAGATTTTTAGATTCTGTTAAATTATACATTTCATGTTCAGGCTAATAGTATCTGCTGGGAGCAAGAAAACTGCTTATGTTGCAACCTCTGCAATAGTTGTTATGGCAGTTTTTATTGTTAATTTAAAAGTAAGCCTTTTTTGTGACATATGTCGAACATGCATGCTTTGCTTCATGTAGGGCAATTATATAGGTGTTCTTGTTTTAACCATCTACTGTCTGAGGAACAGATTACAGCGATATTTACAACACTCATGGTAGTGAGATGGTTAAAAGCCACCTAATGGTTTTCTCACTACCAGCTGAAATACTACAATATTTTTTTTTCTGTTGCTATAGCTGTGATGTCACATGCTGATCCTGACATATGATTGGTTGTTTTGTGTTTCAGATCCCTGCCTGTAGTAGAACACAAAGAAAGGACGAGACACCCACGTCTGTGTGAATAAAAGATTCAGCTGTGCTGATTAATGCAGACTTCTGTCTGGTGGCCTTTTTTTTTTCTTTTTTTTTTTTTTAAGGCCTGCCTTTTACTGATAAATATAACAAAAAGTTATTTAATGAACTGTGAGATGAAGAGCTGCTGCTAACGGTCAGATTTCAAGATTCAGCTGTTATCCATTGTGCTTGATGCACATGTTTCTACACATTGCATTTAGGAAACGCAAGAAGAGAATCCAAAACGGCTGCAGGGGAACAATCACCAAACATGCCTACAGAAACACTACAGACAGGTAGCATGGGTAAACCTGTGAGCCCAGCGGTGGCTTTTACATCTGCTGTCCCACTCCGAATATTGAACAAAGGACCTGATTATTTCCGCAGGCAGTCAGAGCCTAATCCCAAGAGACTGAGCGCAGTGGAAAGACTAGAAGCTGATAAGGCAAAGTATGTCAAAAGCCAAGAGGTTATCAATGCCAAACAAGAACCCGTGAAGCCAGCTATACTTTCAAAGCCTCCTGTATGCCCCGGAGCTAAAAGAGCTTTGGCCAGCCCAACTCTGAAGATGTTTAACAACAATGCAAAAAACGAAAGCTGTGTACAAAGGGAGAATTTAAAGCTTGAGATCCTTAAAAACATTATCAACAGCTCTGAAGGCTCCAGTACAGGTTCTGTGCACAAGCAAACATGTCGGAACTGGCCTCAAAATCTGTCAGACTCAGTTGACCAAAATCGACACTCATTTGCAGAGTCCTTAAAAGTCTACCCTACACAGAGTCATGGGAGCCCTCAAGAGACCAACTCGAACATCAGCAGAAGGCTTCTTGACAAATCAGGTGATACTTTTTTACATGTTTCTCATAGTTCTTCAGACATTAGGAAAGTTACAAATGTGAAGCAGATAAAAGCGATACCATGCAGCAGTTCAGCACCACCATTGCCCCCAAAACCCAAACTTGCAACACTTACCACCCTCAAGTCACCGGACAATGACACAATGGAACCCAGCTGTGGTGTCACGCGAAGGCCATCACTCCAGCGATCAAAATCTGATTTGAGTGACAGATACTTTCGTGTTGATGCAGATGTAGAGAGGTTTTTTAATTACTGTGGACTAGATCCTGAAGAGCTTGAAAACCTCGGGATGGAAAATTTTGCAAGGGCTAATTCTGATATAATTTCTCTAAACTTTCGCAGTGCAAGCATGATCAGCTCAGACTGTGAACAGTCTCAGGACAGCAACAGTGACCTTAGAGATGACAGTGCCAACGATCGCGTACCGTATGGTATTTCTGCCATAGAGAGAAATGCCAGGATTATTAAATGGTTATATAGCATTAAGCAAGCTAGAGATTCACAGAAGGTATCCCATGTGTGAGAAAGAACCAGTGGCAAACCCACGAGACTCCATCATGTATGTGAATTTTCAGTCGTGAAGGGTTGTCAAGTCTACTTGAAGTCTTGTAAACTTTTCAGTCTGCTCTGTGTTGCTTGTTGTGCAATGTTTTCAAGTTGCATGCATGCCAACATGTGAAATGGCCTGGCTTTCACTTGAACAAATCCTACAAAGCCTGGTAGAATCTACTCACTAACTGCCAAAAGTTTAAGACCACAAGTCAGAAATGAATGGCTTTTTTTTTTTTTTAAAGTGTTTCTGTCTTGTATACATGCATAAGTGGCAGCCACATTGTGGGTTCGCTTGTTGTTCCGTATATGAAATATATGGGGAAAAAATTTTTTTGCCATGACTAAAGCATAAGGAATTTGGTGCCTTGTGTTTTGGAAATGTGAGAGTTTCTTAGCAAATTGATTGGCTGCATTCTCTTGGATGACCAGCCCACCCACAAAATGGCCCTGTGTGTGAGAGATAGGATTGCTTCAGTGTTACAGTGCACTGTTTACATGATTATGAAGGGTAGAAAATGTACTTAACATGCATATGTCTTATTGTGTTTTGTATACATATATATTCTGTTATGTTTTTCAGTTTAAGGCTTGCAAGGCACAAATGCTGTCTATTGCTTGCTCTCACACTAGTTTGTTTTTCCTTCAAGAGGAAATGACAAGCATTGGACTTTGCAACATTGTTTTTTTTATTCCTAATAAGTGTTACTTTTATTACCCCATCCGTTTCAGTATACTGTACCAAAGCAGTTTATAGATTGTATGTCCCCTTATGCTTTTCAACTTATGTGATGAAGTATCATGGGAGATGGGGAAAAGCTATAGAGATGGTCCATTATCTGATATCTGCAGTGTCTGCATTCGTAGGCATAAGGGGACCAGAGGTATTTGTCGTCATGGTTGGTTGAAATTAGATTGGTCAATCCTCTGCGATTTATTCCTGCCAGTGCAGAGAAAAGTGCTGTTGCTGCAGATTATGTCAATGCAAGTTAAAGTGTAGCTAAAACAACAAGCTTAAAGTAGAACAATAGGCAAAACACAGGTTTTTTTTAATTTTGGATAGAGTAAGGAAGGGTTATAATCCCTGTCAGATTTTTTTTCCGCCATCTGTGTCCTATTGCGGAGATTTCCCTTCACTTCCTGTTCTGGAGTCGGACAGGAATTGAGGAAATCCCTGGAAATTTACAGATATCCTTGGGGACCCCCAGGTCACCAGAACTAGTGTCTCCATTGGAAGATTTCCCCTCTTACTTTTCTGAGGACAGCCCAAAATTTGGGGATTTTCTTTTACTTTTACTTTCACTTTCAATGATAATGGTAAATAGGAGGAATTTCCCTAACGGAGGCACAGACAGCAATAAAAAATGACAAATATTCTAATCCCTCTGCGCTTTATCCAAAGTTTAAAAAAAAGTTTTGCCTTTAGTTATACTTTAAATATTGCAGCTTACAAGTCCTTTGACGGGGTGCTTGCATTCGTTTTCAGGCTTTTTTATTTTTATTTTCTCCTGGTAATGCTGCAAAAAACACCCTTACTGCCCCCTTATGTCTACACTCACTTCTACATGGTATCCATTAAAGCAGTGTTTCTCAACTCCAGTCCTCAAGGCGCCCCAACAGGTCATGTTTTCAGGATTTCCATTATTTTTTACAGGTGATTTGATCAGTTTCACTTACTTAGTAATTACCACAGCTGTTTCATCGGAGGGAAATCCTGAAAACATGACCTGTTGGGGCGCCTTGAGGACTGGAGTTGAGAAACACTGCATTAAAGAAACCATGGTTGTCACACAGGCTGGACTTCAAACATGTCTGCCTTTCTTTATCTCTATTACATATTGGATTGATGGGACAAGTAGTTTACAAAAGAGAGCTAACATTGTTTGTGTTTTTTTTTTTTTAAGCTTGCATGAAATAAAACTGACTTTGCAATTCCGGCAAAACCAATATGTATTTTCTGTATTTGCTAAAATGTTATTAGCCTGAAAAAGAAAACAAATGCCACCACCATGTCACTAGTACTGTTAGGCTACAATGTGTTTATATTTTTGTATTTTTTTTTGATGGTCAAACTGTGTTCAAATTTCTGACCCCCTTGTCCTTTCTCTGAGAGCCCTAGCAAACTTTATCGATTTCTGCAGGATTTTGAGATGTCTAATAACATATGGCCAAGAAATCTGTGTGTTTTTTTTTTTTTTGTTTCCCATTCTTTTTTGCAGTCTTAAACTTTTGACAAGAACATTGAGAACAAACTACAGCTAATAAAAGATGCCTTTAACAGATCAAATCTTTGCAACTCCATGCTACCATCTTGTTCGTAAGCAGTCTGTCAACACAAACTAAATGGAAACACACAGCCATATCAGTATAAAAATGATATCCTGGAATAGCCTCACTAGCTGGAATCTAGCTGAATGAATTGTATTTGTTGTCTTGCGTATGTTACATCTCAGTCTATGAATGTTTGTCTCACCTGAAAGTATTGTAGTTTAACAACTTAAAACTGCTTTTGTTACCCATGGCAGTTTGTTCTGCACGTTGGCCTTCTTATGGAATTCTTTTTTTTTTCTGTCTTTGAGTTTTCTTTGGATGATGTGTCTTCCCAGTGGGTAGTCAGCTGATGTTCTTCTGAGCAGTTTTATAAATGCTCTTTGCCTGTGACAGTGGTGGTAGCCATTTGTCAGCTGAACCAGCTCACAGCCTTTTAATTCTCGAAGCACCATATACAGGCACAACATGGCTGCCATTACAGTAATGAACTTATTTAATAATGATGTATAGAGTAATAGAGTGCAGTGACCCTTACCAACCAGTCAGAAATTGCATTTCTGCTTTTAAATGTGTCCATATGGGGACTGATTATGCAACAGGTAAGGCCATTTAAATCCTATATTTATTTAGGTCAGCACCTCTGGCACCCACAGCCCTTCTACTTTTAACCATAGCAGGCAATGGCTTCTATACAGATGTGTTGTGTTTTAAGCTAGTTGCTTACCATATTTCACCAAGCAGTACTTCAAATGACATCTTTCATCACTGCTATCTGTTCTAAGATAGCAGGGAGCCACAAGATATGAGAGACCCCTATGTATGAGGAATCCCAAACAAGATTTTTGGTTTTCTTTCAAAGCTTTAAGATCTTGAGTCATCTTTTGTCAGCATCCATTCCTAAGCATTCAAAGGTGTTATGGCATGATGAATATGTATATTGTCAATATGGTAAGTGTACAACTGTCTCTTTAGCCCCCCTTACATTGCAAAAGGTTAGTACATGTGCGGAATATCTGGACCTGTAATACTATGTTTACCTTTAAATAATTTATACCCCCTTCACATCTGCATGTTTTGGTAACCTGAACTCTTAACATGTTTTAGAATGTACTTATTTAGCATGTCATCTTAATACACTATTAGAGTAGGCTGAATGTTCCATTTTTGAGTTAAAGTAGTTGTAGCCCTAAAAAAAAAAAAAAAAAAAAAAAAAAAAAAGAGTGCTCCTGTTCACTTATAGCGGATTAAACAGCACAGTGCTTGTTCTGTCTAATCTGCCCCTTTCTAAGATGTAAAAAAACCTAGATGATCCTGCTAGTTCCTGTGTCCACCTCTGTGTGCTGACCATGGTAATCAGGGCTGCTGAGCCCTGATTACCAGGGTCAGTTTACATGGCCTCCGTCATCCGCAGCTCCTCCTCTCTCCCCCGTCCCTGCCTGTCATCTCCCGAATGCCTGTGTCTCTGCTCCCCTCCTGCTCTTAATAAAAAGTAAACTTTCATAAATGTCACTGCCAGCCCCTCTGTTTTATCCAGCCATAATGCACTGTGCAAGTGTGTTTGTTTTTTTTTTTTTATAAAAACCTCTTTTTTCAGAGATCTTCAGGTCAGTCACATGACTCCCGGCCATTCTCCTACTCTGATCCAAGGCAAAACACAAAATGGAAAATAGTATGCATTTGTGTAAGTGATCACTGTATACTTTTCTATCATCCTTTAGTGATCTGCAAGTTGAACACATGCAGATATTACATGTGTGTACATGGATGCTCAGTCTTAACATTTATGGCCATCTTTAAACAGATTTTGGAGTCCACTGCATTGGTCATATCTGACAGATGTGTCTACCCTACTTATGTAGCAAACTTCTGTCCAATACACGCTCTGATGTGTCTCAGGTACGACCACATCTTCCATTCCTATCTGCTTGATATCCAAGTGGATACTTGTCCTTGAAATCCGGCAGATGCTAATTCACAAGCCCGTTAACAGCAGAGTAGATTGAACACAACCTTTCTGTTCTCCAAGATTATGGGAACATTTGTCCAGGGTATGGCCAAGTTTTGGGGTCAATAGTAATGAAGTGTCCTGGCTCATGACCAGTTGCTATGGGTCACTGCACACCACTGCTCTTTGCATAATCTTGTTAAATAAATGCATGTATAGGTGACAAGTGTATTTGACTAGGAATGATGAGTTAATGTAATATCTGCTACATTGTTGTTAAAGTATCACTGCTTAAAGGTCCTCACTTCAGAAGGCTGGAAAACAAACTTTTTTATGGTGTAAATGCTGTAAGGATTTGTACATACTTCATTTGCTATTGATACTTTGGGGAAAAAAGTGTTATACTAATAAATAGCTCTTTGTTCAGCAACACAGTTTGATGGTTTGGATTATGTGAGAATAAAAAGGACATTATATGTTGGGATATAATTATTTTTTAAAAAATGGGAAAATATGCCTTGTGCTGAGTTTCCAGCATTCACTAATTATAAAAGGATACACAATGTGCTCTGTGGGATAACCTGTCCATAGCCTTCTTATGCATAGGGTTCTCACAGGGATTCAAAATGCTGGCCTTGGGGTTTAAGAACAATGGTTACTGGTGAACAGACGTACCGGGTTCATACTGCGAGAAATATTTGAGCTGCTATTGGTGTGCTGGTGAATATTTACATTCTGGGTGCTGAAACAAGCATGCAAGACAGGAGTTCAGACTTCACCAGTTGCTTGTTTGATTCAGGTGAGTTACAATGTAGTGAAGAAGGGCCTGTCTCTCTTAAACAAATTTCCACCCTTAACAGTTCCCTTTTGAAGTGCATGCATATCATAGCGTTTGTCTCTTAATTGTATAGGATACAGACCCTGGGTTATAAGCCTGTACCTTCAGGTGATACACAAATATATGTTTCAGCAATATATATCACACTATATATCCCAGCTTTTCAGTGAAGAATAATAATACCGAATGGTCCAGTGTTGCAAAAAAGTAAAGCTAAGTTGGTCATAGACCAACATTTTTATTCGTTCAGCGGGGTAAATGAAAAAGTGTCTCCATCCATACAAATGAGGTGGAGGAATCCCCCTGACCAGCACATTGTATTCTGATAACAGGACCAGGGCTGTCGGAATGCACTGATTGATAAGTTTTCCAAGATGTCCGTTGGACAGAACAGTGAGGGCCACACAGTGAGTCCTCTGTTTTTTCCTAGTGTCGTTAGATGATCCTCTTCTCCCTTTCAGGGAAATCGCTTACCTCAACTAGTTTAATGTTCTATCTTCAGCTCCTTCGATCAACTCTTCACTGGGGTTTTATTTTCTAAAGGCAAATCCACTGTACACTACAAGTGAACTTGGAAGTGCAGTTGCTGTAGATCTGAGGGGGACATGCAAGGAAAATAAACAGCATTTTTGCTTGTACATCATTGGATGATAGAAATTAGCAGAGCCCCCCGCATTTCAGATCTTTCCCTCCGATCTACAGCGACTGCACATTCCAAAAGGACTAAAGTTTTGAACCTTTAGACGCTCACCCCTCAGTATCACAGGAGCAAACTCCTATTCCTATCTTATATGAGAGAGTGTGCACTGCACTTGCACAATCTATGAATTGGAATGGCTATTTGCTGAAGGGCTAGCAACCAATGGCTGTAGTTTCCTGGAATTGGGACAGGATGGGGGGAAAGAGTTGTCAGGGTTTTGTTATTGATGGACTTCAGGGGGGACCAACATGGCCTACAGGTATGCAACTTAAAAGGTAACTCCACTTTCGTGGGGAAAAAAATGGCAAATAAAGAAAATATAATATAGCATATACAATTGCGACGCAAGTCATATTGTAACTTAATGTTATTAAAAATTACCTTTCCTTTTCAAACCGCAGCTCTGTAATTTTCTGAAAATGTAATGCAATATGGCTACCTCGAGGTGTTCTGTATACAGAGTGCCCCCCAGAAACATAATTTCCTGCTTGTGTGATTGGTTCACCAATTTTCCCAGAAGTCTGCACTAAGATACAAGTCAGACAAGTCAGATTTCAGGCACCCCCTGCAACAAAAATGTCATTTTTGGTGAGATATTTTCAATAGAATGCATGCCCACCTGGTTTCCTCATTAGAGCACTGCAGGCGCACAGCTGATTGATAATTATGAAACCACTCCCATTAAACTTACTTTCCCACATGGATTTCTTCAGAATAAAAAAATGTAGGAATCTGTATCAAAGTTTGTTAAAATCCTTGTAATGCACATAGATCACCCAGAGGGGGAATTTTTTTTTTTTTCCCTCAACAAAAGTGGAGTTACGCTTTAAGCTAAATGAGATTTCTTCTTAACATGGTATATTTAGGACTACTGGGGCCCCTTGACTGCATGGGCTGTGAACTAAGCCACAACTACTATCCCTGTTCTAAAAAGGTCCGCTAGGCCAGGAAATGGGTCTCTCCATGGGCATATGGTCTGGTTCAAGGCTGAATGATGTCTTTAAATATTTGTATTAATGCCTCACAGGCTTGTTCTGCAATAATTGCATTACCCAGATGTCTCCTTTTCCTGTTTCTAGGGGAAGATAGTCTGTATTTGGACAAGACTCCTTGATTTAGAAAAAGCTAAAGGCCTGTTTCATTGTGGGGTGGGGGGGTGTACAAGAAAAACATGGAGAAATCGAACCTGTACTTATTGCAAACATCCAATCATGTTATTATACACGATTCATATAGCGCCAACAGTTTACGCAGCGCTTTACAATGTAGAGGGGGGACAGCACAATTACAGTACAGTTCAATACAGGAGGGCCTTGCTCATAGAGCTTACATTCTAAAGGGAGGGGGTGGCGGTACAAAAGGTAATAGATGGGGGTGGATGGGGGATGTTCAGGGGAATTAAAAAAAAAAAAAAAAGGCTGTATCTCCTGTACGTGATGAATGACTAAATTGATTAAAGACTTGCTTCACACTTTAGTAAAGCCAAGAAAAAGAGAAAGCTCTATAAATACCAAATAAAATATATAGTATATACATAACATGTTTGCATAGTTCCAATGTGTGTAAGAGGTTTATGCATCACGGAGCATCCATCTTACATGTAGAAGCTGGAAAACATGATGTGCTGTGGAATCCCTGGCTGTACTGTAAGTATATATTTTATCTTTATGATGGTCATTTGCTCCCCTAAAAAAAATACCATAGTTTGGACTAATAAGCATAGCAACTACAAGCTTATTACCTTGGCAAAATCTTCAACTGTGTTCCTTAGAAACAGAAAAGAGAATTTAATGATGCCATCTAGTCCAAAACGCTTTTTTAAAGCAATTATAACTGCCACTGTCCACCTGTAAGATGTTATTTGTTCTGTGCAGACAGTTATTGATTCCAAACATTCTTTTGCTTGGTACTGTAACACACAAAGATAAAGGGGTTGTAAACCTTCTTGTTTTCTCACCTTATTACAGCCTATGCATTAAAGGGAAAAAACACCTGTCAGTGTCCGCCCCCCCCCCCCCCCCCCCCCGTTTTACTCGCCTGAACCCTCGAACTTGACCCAGTGGGGACACGCTGTCTCTCTGCCTGGGGTTCTCGGCTCTTGATTGGATAGATTGATAGCAGCGCAGCCATTGGCTCTCGCTGCTGTCAATCAAACCCAATGACATGGGGGGCGGGGCCTAGTCCTGCATTTGACCTCTATGGACGGCGAATGCTGGACTCGGGAGCGTGCCCGCAAGGTAACCCCCTCTGGATAGCGCTTCTCCTAGGGGGTTATCTGATGGGGAAGAGCCGCTGGGGACCCCAGAAGAGCAGGATAGGGACCGCTCTGTGCATAACAAGCTGCACAGTGGAGGTAAGTATATGTTTGTTATTTTAAAAAAATAAAAAATTACCTTTACAATCACTTTAAAGTAGAACTATAGGCAAAACTTTTTTATTTTGGCTAGAGTAAGGGAAGGCTACAACCCCTGTCAGATTATTTTCGCCATCTGTGTCCCATTTTGGAGATTTCCCTTCACTTCCTGTCCCATAGCGAAACGGGAAATGAGAGGAAATCCCTGCAAATTAAGGGAAATTCTTGAGGACCCCCAGGTCACCAGAACTAGTGTCACCATTAGAAGATTTCCTCTCTATTACTTTTCTGAGGATAATTGTAAACAGGAAAATAGAGAGTGAATCTCCCTGACGGGGGCACAGACCGCAATAAAAACTGACAGGAGTTCTAATCTCTCTTCCCTCTATCTAAAACTAAAAAGAAAAGTTTTGCCTTTAGTTTTATTTTAAGTGTGATGCGCTGTGGTGCCATTCATTTTAAAAAAGCACCCCAATGCACGTAGTTTCTGTCGCACAGCAAGGTGATGATGAACAGAAGCAGTGCGATACAAATATACTGTAAGGAAATGTTCAGATCTTCAGAGGGCTGTAAAAGTAGGTTGTTGAGCTCCCAACTGCCCACCTGAACAAAGACATGTAGCCACTCAGGGCTGTACACGTGCCATGACCACGAATCCATCCCAAATGTTTAACCTCCGGTTGGGTTTGGTGGACAGTGTTAAAGTTAGTGTGACAATGGAGTGATGGTTCGGCCTTTTGAGGGTTAAAATAGCCAGTGAGGAGGTGACATATTGCCCCCTAGCTGCCTGTCAATCACCTCCTGAAAAGTGTTCCACCACATATCCCTTTTCAGAGGGTCAGCAAGAACTGCCGCAAGTCTAAACAAGCCCTAAAAGTTCAACATAACTCATAAATTCTTCCTGTAGCATTGCAACAGAATAAAACCTGGCCCAATGATGGTTTAGTTGTGCATCTGTTTGGGGTGAAGTTTGATCTGTCATAGATCTTTTGTATCAGTTTGCTTCCCAGAGTTCCAGGCAAGGGCCACAGATGCACAGACTGTACATTATCATAGACTTTGTTAAAGGAGAGATGGTCTAATTTGCATCGTATGGTGTTGGTATTGCTTGACAAATGTCAAATGAGTGAAATAATTAAAGTGGTTGTAAACCTTTACATATACCCAGTGAAGTGACTGGCCTCGGGTGATACAAATCCTTTTACATAAGTTGTATCTGTTTATGTGCAGTCTTCTGTTCCTACAGCTTGTCTAAGCTTTCAGAAAATAGAGCTGAAAGCAGAGCTTCACCCAAAAGGGGACGTTCCACTTTCTGGCCTCCTCCCCTGCTCCTGTTTACGAAATGGCAGTTTGGCAGGCAGTACCTGATTTTGACACGTACCCGTTCCCACTTCCGCTCTGGCCACCTAGGCGATCTGAGCAGAAGTTCTCCTTCCCCTCCCTCCAAGCAGTTTTCTGGGACCCGTCCCGTCACAGGTCCCAGTAGACTGCGGGACCATTCACAATGTGCAGTGCAGCTCACGCATGCGCAGTCGACACCCACCTGTGAAGCCACAAGCTGTCACAGCTGGGTTCCCACAGTTAGGATGCCGGCGCTGGGGACAGAAGACTGGAGGTGAAACTGGCTGGGGTGAGCACAACGCTGGAAACTGCTACGTCTAGCATACCATTTATCATACACCATCTAAATCTGAGCACAACTATATAACCAGGTCTCAGATATTGGGTAAAGCAGCTGCAATGGAATGGAAGTCCTTTAGTGGTCTGAAAAGTGACAGAAGCCCAACATCAACATAAGACGGTAACCAACAGTCTGTGGGCTAAACAATGTTACCAGCAAATGACTCTGCAAAGAAAACATTATACTTTGTAGCTAAACTAGCTTGGTTTATTAAGCAAGTCAATGCTCCCGAATCAAGTCACTGCTTCCTGCTTCAGGCAAAATATTTTTTTTTTATAAGATTTCTGCTTATGCAAACATGAGAAGAAATTAGAACTGGGCAGACTGCAATACATCCTGTTTTTTGTTATGGAGAAATAAATGTGAGCGGCTACTGCTGGACTACGCCAGAGGCTTTAGAGCAGGGACTGCTAATCCCCAAGAATCCTGTACATGCCTATGAGAGCCGCTGTGTGGATTTGAAGTGTGGGAAAGGAAAGTGACAGTGTCAGAACCTTAACACATACTGAAGCTTTTGTCCCACCACTGTGAATATCCTGAGATCCTTTTCACTCTGAGCCGCCCCAGGCGTCAGCTATAAAGCGGCGCTATTTTTAACCCCCGCTAGTGGGCAGAAAGGGAATAACTGCAGCGGTGCTTTGCCGGCGGTATAGCAGCGCTGTCCCATTGTTTTCAATGGGCAGGGGCGCTTTAGGAGCGGTGAGTTCACCGCTCCTAGGGCGCTCCAAAGAAGCTGCTGGCAGGACTTTTTCTGACGCCCTGCCAGCGCACCGCTCCAGTGTAAAAGACCTTGGCCTTTCACACTGGAGTGAAAGGAGCCGCTGTTTCAGGGCGCTTTGCAGGTGCTATTTTTAACGCTAAAGCGCCTGTAAAACGTCTGTGTGAAGCCCAACTCCAGCTTGGACCAATGTAAGTACCGTGTTTCCCCCAAAATAAGCTTGGGTCTTCTATTAATTTTGGACACCAAAAACACACTAGGGCTTATTTTCAGGGTAGGGCTTGCATGCAGGAAATCCCAGTATGAACATACCAGTAAAAGGATCATATAATGCAGATGGTGCTGCTGCAATACAACTGTGCAAACACCCTTACTGTATATCGGCACTTCCATCGCCTGCCACGAGCGGTCTTCTCTGCTCTGAACACTGCAGGGAGGGGGGCCGAGATCCCCTGCCGACAACCGGCGCTTCTTTCGCCTGCCCCAAGTTGTGTTCTCCTCTCTGAACACTGCAGGGAGGTGGGCCGAGATCCCCCACCGACAGACAGGAGATCAGAGACACGCACAGCACACTGCTGTAACAGAGGATTATACCATGTTACCCCGAAAAGCACACAAGCACTTCAAACTAGGGCTTATTTTCGGGGTAGGGCTTATATTGCAGCCCTCCTGGAAAATAGCGCTAAATCTTATTTTTGGGGAAACACGGTATGTATATCTCATTCCTGAAGGACCACTGGGGAAGCTGACAATCACTGTAGTTGTCATTTTTTTTTAAACCACTTAAGGATGTGCCCCCTTAATAACCAGGCCAATTTTTGCGATACGGCACGGCGTTGCTTTAACTGACAATTGTGCGGTTGTACGACACTGTACCCAAGCAAAATTAATGTCATTTTTTCCCACAAATAGCTTTCTTTTGGTGGTATTTGATCACCTCTGCGGTTTTTATTTTTTGCTCTTTAACCACTTCAGCCCCGGAAGGATTTACCCCCTTCCTGACCAGAGCACTTTTTACAATTTGGCACTGCGTCGCTTTAACTGCTAATTGCGCGGTCATGCAATGCTGTACCCAAACGAAATTTGCGTCCTTTTCTTCCCACAAATAGAGCTTTCTTTTGATCACCTCTGCCGTTTTTATTTTTTGCGCTATACACGGAAAAAGACCGAAAATTTTGAAAAAATTGATATTTTCTACTTTTTGTTCTAAAAAAAATCCAATAAACTCAATTTTAGTCATACATTTAGGCCAAAATGTATTCGGCCACATGTCTTTGGTAAAAAAAATGTCAATAAGTGTATATTTATTGGTTTGCGCAAAAGTTATAGCGCCTACAAACTAGGGTACATTTTCTGGAATTTACACAGCCTTTAATTTATGACTGCCTATGTCGTTTCTTGAGGTGCTAAAATGGCAGGGCAGTACAAAACCCCCACAAATGACCCCATTTTGGAAAGTAGACACCCCAAGGAAATTGCTGAGAGGCATGTTGAGCCCATTGAATATTAATTTTTTTTGTCCCAAGTGATTGAATAATGACAAAAAAAAAAAAAATTACAAAAAGTTGTCACTAAATGATATATTGCTCACACAGGCCATGGGCATATGTGGAATTGCACCCCAAAATACATTTAGCTGCTTCTCCTGAGTATGGGGATACCACATGTGTGGGACTTTTTGGGAGCCTAGCCGCGTACGGGGCCCCGAAAACCAATCACTGCCTTCAGGATTTCTAAGGGCGTACATTTTTGATTTTACTCCTCACTACCTATCACAGTTTTGAATGCCATAAAATGCCCAGATGGCATAAACCCCCCCCAAATGACCCCATTTTGGAAAGTAGACACCCCAAGCTATTTGCTTTGAGGCATGTTGAGTCCATGGAATGTTTTATATTTTGACACAAGTTGCGGGAAAGTGACAAATTTTTTTTTTTTTTTTTGCACAAAGTTGTCACTTAATGATATATTGCTCAAACAGGCCATGGGCATATGTGGAATTGCACCCCAAAATACATTTAGCTGCTTCTCCTGAGTATGGGGATACCACATGTGTGGGACTTTTTAGGAGCCTAGCCGCGTACGGGGCCCCGAAAACCAATCACCGCCTTCAGGATTTCTAAGGGCGTGAATTTTTGATTTCACTCTTCACTGCCTATCACAGTTTCGGAGGCCATGGAATGCCCAGGTGGCACAAACCCCCCCCAAATGACCCTATTTTGGAAAGTAGACACCCCAAGCTATTTGCTGAGAGGCATGGTGAGTATTTTGCAGCTCTCATTTGTTTTTGAAAATAAAGAAAGACAAGAAAAAAATTATTTTTTTTTCTTTTTTCAATTTTCAAAACTTTGTGACAAAAAGTGAGGTCTGCAAAATACTGACTATGCCTCTCAGCAAATAGCTTGGGATGTCTACTTTCCAAAATGGGGTCATTTGGGGTTTTTTTTTTGCCACCTGGGCATTCCATGGCCTCCGAAACTGTGATAGGCAGTGAAGAGTGAAATCAAAAATTTATGCCCTTAGAAAGCCTGAAGGCGGTGCTTGGTTTTCGGGGTCCCGTGCGCGGCTAGGCTCCCAAAAAGTCCCACACATGTGGTGTCCCCGTACTCAGGAGAAGCAACAGAATGTATTTTGGGGTGTAATTTTACATATTCCCATGGCATGTTTGAGCAATATATCATTTAGTGACAACTTTGTGCAAAAAAAAAAAAAAAAAATTGTCTCTTTCCCGCAACTTGTGTCACAATATAAAATATTCCATGGACTCGACATGCCTCTCAGCAAATAGCTTGGGGTGTCTACTTTCCAAAATGGGGTCATTTGGGGGGTTTTGAACTGTCCTGGCATTTTATGCACAACATTTAGAAGCTTATGTCACACATAACCCACTCTTCTAACCACTTGAAGACAAAGCCCTTTCTGACACTTTTTGATTACATGAAAAAATTATTTTTTTTTGCAAGAAAATTACTTTGAACCCCCACACATTATATATTTTTTTAAAGCAAATGCCCTACAGATTAAAATGGTGGGTGTTTCATTTTTTTTTTCACACAGTATTTGCGCAGCGATTTTTCAAACGCATTTTTTGGGGAAAAAACAAACTTTTTTAAATTTTAATGCACTAAAACACACTATATTGCCCAAATGTTTGATGAAATAAAAAAGATGATCTTAGGCCAAGTACATGGATACCAAACATGACATGCTTTAAAATTGCGCACAAACGTGCAGTGGCGATAAACTAAATACATTTTTGAAAGCCTTTAAAAGCCTTTACAGGTTACCACTTTAGATTTACAGAGGAGGTCTACTGCTAAAATTACTGCCCTCGATCTGACCTTCGCGGTGATACCTCACATGCATGGTGCAATTGCTGTTTACATTTGACGCCGGACCGACGCTTGCGTTCGCCTTAGCGCGAGAGCAGGGGGGACAGGGGTGCTTTTTTTTTTTTTTTCTTTATTATTTTTTTGCTTTTTTATCTTATTTTTAAACTGTTCCTTTCATATTTTTTTTTTTTAAATCATTTTTATTGTTATCTCAGGGAATGTAAATATCCCCTATCATAGCAATAGGTGGTGACAGGTACTCTTTTTTGAAAAAATTGGGGTCTATTAGACCCTAGATTTCTCCTCTGCCCTAAAAGCATCTGACCACACCAAGATCGGTGTGATAAAATGCTTTCCCAATTTCCCAATGGCGCTGTTTACATCTGGCAAAATCTAAGTCATAAAATGCTTGTAGCTTCCGGTTTCTTAGGCCATAGAGATGTTTGGAGCCACTCTGGTCTCTGATCAGCTCTATGGTTAGCTGGTTGAATCACCGGCTGCATTCTCAGGTTCCCTGTTGAGACAGGAGAGCCAGTGAAAAACACGGAAGATGGTGGGGGGGGGGGGGCATTCCCTCCCACTGCTTGTAAAAGCAGTCTAGAGGCTAATTAGCCGCTAGGATTGCTTTTACATGAAAGCCGACCGCTGGCTGAAAAGAATGATACCAAGATGATACCTAAACCTGCAGGCATCATTCTGGTATAACCACTCAAAGTCGTGAATGGCGTACCTGAAGACAAAAAAATGGTTAACAATAAAGCACAGTAAACGGTAAAGTATAAAAAATTGCAGACCTGAAAAACAAACATGATAAAACATAATAACAATAAAACATTGCAGAATAGAATACAGTAAAAAAGAGCAGAACAATAGAGAGAGAATAGAGAGAAAGAGAACAATAAAACGACAACTATTTTTTTTTATTTTATATTTTTGTATGTGTTTTTTTTTTTTTTTTTGTTTTTTACACTTTTTTTTTGTAACTAACTTTTATAACTGTAACCGGTTCCAGGTTCGGGTCTCTCAAAATGTGATGGCATCTTGGGAGACCCTGTGAAAGTGTGCCTAGTCTGTGCAATGCTGTACCCTACGCTAATACTCAACTAGTGAATGGTAGCATTCAAAACATTCACCAATGCAAAGACCAGGATTGTCAGGACAGGAGGGACAATAATAGCGGGTGTCACGCCTATATCCGCGCTTGCTGCAGACACGACATCTTTTTTGGGGGTTTTGTTGGGTAGGGGTACTCGGGAGGACATAAAGAAAATGCCTCTCATGCAGCCGACTGCATTTGTTTGGGGATGTGAATGGGGGAAGTACGGGTGCTGCAGAAGTGGTGGGTTCCCAATTAGGATTGGCGAATGCAGCAGGAAGGGAATTATGGGCACGACGGGCCTGTGTTTGTCTTCTTCTTGGTGGCAGCGGGACACTACTTGTGCTTGCCACCTCACCAGCTTGAACTGCATTTATGGGACTCGCCACGTCACCAAGTGTTACTGCAGTGCTGGTTTGACTATGACCGGGGTGTACTAGGCCGCTGGTGCTTGCCAGTTCACCAAAACGCTACCAAAAAAACTGTTAGCGATCGCAGGGATCAGGCCTGACTCTGCGAACGCTGCAGTTATGCGTTTAGTGTTTTGTAAGTGACAGTGATCGATCGATACTGCACTTGGGTGGGCTGGGCGGAGGGGCAAAACGTAGGTGCTAGCAGGTATCTGGGCTGATCCCGCTAACACTGCGTTTTTGGGAACCCTAAACTGCTGGGGACGCTAGTATAGATCTGATCGGATCAGATATTGATCCGTTCAGATACTATACCACTAAGGGAGGCGTATGCTGCGTGCGTGGGTGTTAGCGGTACTGGCGCTAATCTGACGCTGCCTGGGGCAACGCATATCACCGCCGGGCGATCAGGGGGCTAAACCTTTATTCGGTAATAAACGGCGGGTGCCCTGACACTATGAAAAATAAACCAGCTAACCAGCGTCCCCCGTAACAGTTATACGGTGATCAGTGGTGAAAGGGTTAACTAGGGGGCAATCAAGGGGTTAAAACATTTATTAGATAGTATATGGGGGTCCCTGTCGCTATAAAATGCTGACGGCGAACCTAAATATTTACGTTCCTAACTAGCGTCACCAGCGATACTAATACAGCGATCAGAAAAATGATCGCTTAGTGACACTGGTGACAGGGGGTGATCAAGGGGTTAAAACTTTATTAGGGGGGGTTAGGGGGGTACCCTAGACCTAAAGGGGGGTAACACTCACTGTCCTACCACACTAACTGTCACTAACTGACACCCTGCAGTAATCAGAAAAAAAAAAAAAAAAATACTGCTTGGTGTCAGTGTTACAGGGAGGGGTGATTGGGGGGGGATCGGGGGTGTTTTGTGTGCCTGGCATGTTCTAGTGTGTGTGTGTGTGTTGGTGCACTTACATGTCTTCTCTCCTCGGCGCTAGAACGGAAACTGCCGAGCCGAGGAGAGATGACATCACATCCTCTGCCTGTGTGTACTATACACAGGCAGGGGATGTTCCTCATTGGCTGGGAGCGATCGCGAGGGGGGGGGGCAACGATCGGATGGTCTCCCCCTCGTTTCTCATCGCTCCTAGCCAAATGCCGACCGCCGCTGGCACCGGGGGGGGGGGGGGTCCGATCGGACCCCTCGCCCGCGGGAAGGCAATCACGTATGGGTACATGATTTTGCCTGCCCGTGCCATTCTGCTCACGTATATATGCGTGAGGCGGTCGGCAAGTGGTTAAACAAAAAAAGACTGACAATTTTGAAAAAAAACTATATTTTTTACTTTTTGCTATAATAAATATCCCAAAAAAATTAAAAAAAATTTCTTCCTCAGTTTAGGCCGATATGTATTCTATATATTTTTGGTAAAAAAAATCACAATAAATTGATTGGTTTGCGCAAAAGTTATAGCGTCTACAAAATAGGGGATAGATTTATAAATTTTTTTTTTTTTTTTATTATTATTATTAGTAATGACGGTGATCACAATTTTTAGCGTGATTGCGGCGGACAGATCGGACACTTTTGGCCCCTTTTTTTTTGGGACCATTGACATTTATAAAGCGATCAGTTTAAAATAAAATACATGAATAGTCCTCTGCGCTACTAAATAATCGTGAAAAATTAAATAAATCAAATTAAATTGGTGGAAATTCTGCAAAACCTAAAGTGTTCACAACTACACCTGTAAAGATTATATATATATATATATATATATATATATATATATATATATATATATATATAATGTACAGTGATCTTGCGCATAACCTTCAATATCACACCATAATAAGTGAACCATAAATGAAGAATGAAAAATTAATTAAATATAGTAGATAAAGTCCATTGATGTAGATGTAGTTCATCCAGTGTTCCAAATAGTGAAGATTGTAAAGGAAAGTCTATTAGTGGTTCTCAGAACAAAAATGCTGTCACCAACACCTCTGCGCTCCCAGAACTCTCACCTCATAGGCATGAAACATAAGCCTTGGACACCAATCCAATAGGAATGAATTAGCTCCCCTTCCGGGATCACAGCTCTTCAAAAAAGGATTCCATCCCACATGTAAAGTAGACAAGCCTCCAATAGTGCATTACCATTTAAAAATATTTATTAGCTTAAAAAATGCCTGCTTACATGACTATATTAAACACTTTAGAAAGACAAAGTAACAGTGTTTTCGCTGCCTCTCACGTTACTTCCGATCCGCAATGTGCTCCGGCCACGCCCCACGCGTTGTGACTTCCTCAGGGGAACTGGATTGGATGTTAGATCATTCTATTTATATCCTACCGACAGGAAGTATATCAGGCGCCATTTTGTTGTAGATAATCGGCGCGAGGGGAAACGTTATTGCGGCGGCTATTTTCCCTATGAAAGAGAGGGGAGTTGACTGCCTCCTGAAGCCTGGAATGCAAGGTGGCTTCACAGCTGTTAAAGTGTTACTAAACTCAGGACCCTGAATTCACTATATATATCTATCTCTATCTATATATATATATAGATCTATATATATCACAGTACACAGAATATGAAAATGCAATAGTTTTAGTAAATATAAACTGCTAAATACTTTTTCTCATCGGCAGTATATAGTGACTTCTATCAGTGTCTGGTTAAAGCTTGTAGGAGGAGTTTTCATTCTACTCAGATTGTCCTATAAGGCTGGGTTCACACCTATGCGAATTGGATGCCGTTCCACAGTGAGTATAACAAGCATGCTTTACTGCATATAAAGACTGATTTTTCTGCTGTGGGTTTAGTTACACTTTAACTGATAGCCAGTCAGGTCGGTGATGTATGGTGACAGGTAGACCGGACCAGGGACAAGCTATAGTGCAGGCAGCCACTGACTAAGCGCGGATTCTGGTGGCATTCTGCAGATGCTGGGTGTAAATCAGCCCCAGTATTCCTGATGATGGGTTCTGGTAGAAAAAAGCTCCAGGGCCTATTAACAAGAGAAATGATGTGGCAGATGGTGTGGTTATACTGTTTTTGTTTATAGTGGTGTGATATATTCTAGTAATTCACCCAGGGCAGATAGTATATAATTTAATTATCCACTAATAGGGTCATCTTACAATTAAGGCCCATTTACGCTGTTGCACTTTAACACACACATTACAACGTGCTAAAACGCATGTGTCCAGATTCCCCATAATAAGAATCATGCCTGAATCCACCATTGCAGTATGTTTAAAAAAAAATGTCAATTTTTTTCTGTTTTAGTACATTGGGAGGCCCATAGAAGGCAATGGTATCCTTTCAAATGTATACTATATAACATGTTTTGATATGTTTTCGACAGGTAATAACAAACCATGGTTAATGGCTGTTAGACTACTATCACACTGTTGCGGGCAGGCGTCGGCGGTAAAGTGGCACTATTTGTAGCGCCGATTTACCGTCATTTTAGCGGTGCTATTCGGGCGCTAGCGGGGCAGTTTTAACCCCTGCTAGTGGCTGAAAAAGGGTTAAAACCACAAATCGCCGCTGCCCCATTGTTCTCAATGGGCAGGGGCGCTTTAGGAGCAGTGTATACACTGCTTCTACAGCGCTGCAAAGATGCGGCTTGCAGGACTTTTTTTACCGTCCTGCAAGCGCACCGCTCCAGTGTGAAAGCCCTCAGGCTTTCACACTGGAGAGACAGGTGAGGCTCTTTACAGGCACTATTTTTAGTGCTGTAGCGCCTGTAAAGCGTCTCAGTGTGAAAGTAGCCTTAATAGCGCAAGTCAGACCACAAAGGAAACACACGTTGATGAATTGCAATGCACCTGCCTAACGTTCTAAAAAAATGCACTGCTACACACGTGCAGAGATCTAAGTAGTTCCTCGTTAAAAGCAGGGAGATGATCAGCCCCCAAAATGTCACACTAGGGACGGTTGAAGCTCCAACTTTAGAACTAGCCCTCATCCAAGCTGGCTAATTATCCAATCAGAGCGCTGTTAGAGCCTGCTGGGGTTTTCAAACTGGGTAGTCATACCTCCAGAATTGGAACTTGACTTCTAGTGGAGTTCCTGCCACCTGTGAAAAAAATAAAGTCATCAGCTACAAAAACTATAGCTACTGACTTTTAAAAAACAGCCACTTGCCTGTCCCTTGATCCAGCGGTGTGCTCACCCCAGTCGGTCTCACCCGCTGGCTTTGGTTCCTGGCGCTGGCATCTTCACTATGGGCACCCGGCTGTGACAGCCTGCGGCTTCACAGCCGGCTGCCCACCGCGCATGGGCGAGTCGCGCTGCGCATCGTGAGTGGTGGATGCAGTCTCGAAAAGACTGCAAGGGTGAGGGAGGGAGGAGAACTTCGGTTTCCGAGCACCGCGGCGCTTGGAACAGACGTGGGAAGCAGGTACCTGTCAAAATCGGGTACCTGCTCCCCAAAAGTGCCAATTGTTCAAGAGGAGCGGGGGACGAGTCCTTGTGTGTGTGTGTGTGTGTGTGTGTACATACACTACATTGCATTTTTCAGTGCTTTTGTGAAAATTGTTGGAGCTTTTATATTAAAGAGGTTGTAAAAGTTTATTTTTAATTTTTTGTCCTTTTTTTTTTTTTTTTTTTTTTTTTTTTTTTTTTTAGATTCATACCTACCTGCTCTGTGCAAAAGGTATTGCAGAGAGTCCCCAAACTTATTCTTCTGAGGCCCCCCCCGCCAGCACTCTTGGCTCATTCTTTTCTGCATGCATAACCATAGCAAGCCGCTTGCTATGAGGGTGCCCGTGTGGGCTCGCTCTCAAGCCGGGCTGTATGCATCCATAAATTCACACAGCGTGGCTCGGTCCCCACCCCCTCCTCACATGATTTGATTGACAGCGGCAAGAGCCAATGGCTCCCAATGCTGCCTCTGTGTCCTGTGAGGAGAGAGAGACCAGCGCCGCTGCAGACAGACACAGCGCTGGAATGAGAGAGGGCTCAGGTAAGTATAGGGTGGGGTGAGAGGGCCATACAAATACTGGAACATTTTTTTACCTTAATGCATTAAGGTAAAAAATATTCTACCTTTTACAGTCACTTTAATGGATATCTAAACCTAAAAATAAAATTGTAATACAGTCCCTTCAAAAAGTATTCACACCCCTTGAAATTCTCCACATTTTTTCATGTTATAACCAAAAACGTAAATGTATTTTATTGAGATTTTATGTGGTAGACCAATACAAAGTGGCACATAATTGTGAAGAGGAAGGAAAATGATAAATGGTTTTCAAATTTTTTTACAAATAAATACGTGAAAAGTGTGGCGTGCATTTATATTCTCTCCCCCCCCCCCCCCCCCGAGTCAATACTTTGTAGAACCACCTTTCGCTGAAATTACAGCTGCAAGTCTTTTTGGGGATGTCTCTACCAGCTTTGCACATCTAGAGAGTGACATTTTTGCCCATTCTTCTTTCAAAATAGCTCAAGCTCTGTCAGATTGGATGCAGAGCGTCTGTGAACAGCAATTTTCAAGTCTTGCCACAGATTCTCAATTGGATTTAAGTCTGGACTTTGACTGGGCCATTCTAATACATGAATATGCTTTGCTCTAACCCTCCTAACCTTCCACACAGCCTTGGCTCCTCCTACCCCCTCTTCCACAGCCGCATCCCACTTCCTGACCTGTGGCAATGGCCGTAAGCAGGGAGGGGGAAGCAGGAAGAGATGCTTGCCCTGTGGATTAGCTGCGGGCTTCATGATCCCTCCCTGGAAGGAAGTGCAAGAGAGCCAGAGCGAGGGAACATAGCCCAGACAGCTGGTCTGCACCTTATACCAACCCTATAGATCAACTGCATCACCCAGCCGACAATTGTCCTCTGGAGACATGTGAGTGTGGGCACTGGGGGTGTATGGGGTGAGTGTTGACACTGGGGGTGTCTCTCTCACACACCCCCTTCCCCCCCTCCTCTCTTCTCTTCTATTTGTCACCTTTTCCATGCCCCCCATCTCTCTCTCTCCTTCCTATTCCTATCTCTTCTCCTAGCAGGTGGGGGGGAAGCACTGTGCCAGGCTGGTGAGGGGTTTGGGGGGAGCACTGTGGCAGACTAGGGGGATTTACTACCCCACAGTCCACCAGAGTCCATACACAGCCAGCAGGGACTCTGTGCAGCCACCAGAGACCCTGCATAGCCATCAGAGACCCCAAATAGCCCCCTTAAATAGTAATTTTAGTCTTGCCTAGGGCAGCACAAAACCAAAATACACCACCGGCTGTGTCCCCATAGCAGTGGCGGCTGGTGCTCAACATTTTTTTTGGGGGGGGCGCAAACAAACTGAAAATTACTAAAAAAAAAAACAAAAACATCAGTTGCAGCCTCACTGTGCCCATCAAATGCAGCAACTGTGCCATCAATTACAGCCATTGTGCCCATCAAATTCAGGAACTGTGCCATCAGTTCCAGCAACTGTGCCATCAGTTCCAGCAACTGTGCCATCAGTTCCAGCAACTGTGCCATCAAATGCAGCAACTGTGCCATCAAATGCAGCCATTGTGCCCATCAAATGCAGCAACTGTGCCAATCATATGCAGCCACTTGTGCCCATCACATGCAACCACTTGTGCCCCATCAAATGTCGCCACTGTGCCCCCCGCCCGCTGTCTGCCCGTCACTTACCTCATCTAAGTGGCGGGTCAGGCAGCAGGTGATCACGGCGAGCTGTGGGACGGCTCCTGTGTCTTCCATGCTGTCCTCCATATGTCTCTTTTCCTTCTGCTAGGCGTCCAATAGGGGCACCTGTGCCTTCAGCCAATCGGGTGATGGGTATCAGACCCACGCTACTTGATTGGCGGAGAGGCGCTTCAGTGTTAGAAAAGCAAATATTCATTTGCTTTCCTAACACATCTGGGTGGACTGCGAGTGCAATGATCTGTGCCATGAGTCCACCTTTTTTTAAGCCTATTAGAGCCTATGGCTCTAATCAGGTGCTTCAAAAAAACACCTCCATCGCTGGAATTCAGGCGCCCGGTGTCCGGAAAGGGGCTGGACACCTGAATAGGGGGTAACAGCAGCGGCCATGGATTGATTCATGCAATACATGGTAGGAGAGAGGGAGAGGAGAGAGGGAGCGGCGCCCGTGCGCCCTTAATGGACGCACCGCCACTGCCCCATAGAGTAACATAGGCTGCCTGCACGCAGTTCTAGATGGCTCCAGCCACATAAACAAACTGCTGATTCACACTGTACAGGCCACATCACTAGTGGAGGATGCCCAAGACCTTTTTCACACACACAGCTTTATTTATTAACTCAATACAGTTTTGTCTTTTAGATTTTGCAGGTAACTTGTGTTGTGTTTGTGTCTGCCAATGATGATTTTAGTATATTTTTTAACAAAAATATTATTTTGATACTTGGGGGAGCACTGTCACGTAGGCTATATGGGGAACCATAATTTCTATCAGCACTGTAGGTGCCATTCTAGTTGGGAAATTGAACCAATGACCCAAATGCAGTTAGACAGTAGTGCTAACCACTAAGCCACTATTGTTTTGTCCATCATTCCAATTTAATGTGCCATGGCTGATATTCAGACTAGAGTAGTGTTTTCTCATGGTAAACTTTAGGAACATATTGCATCTGTAAAGTTCTTATATATTACGTCCAAAACATGACCAGGGAGATAGGAGCTATTTTTCCTCCCAGATGGAGGCAAACACATGATGCTCCTTTTTTCCCACCGCTCCTCATGGCATGCTCACTCCTTGCACCTATAGGATAACCTTTTTTCAAGAGATATAAGGTAACTATTGTTGCAGGTGCTTATCTAGAGCGTGATGTATATTATGTAACGTCAGATGGGGTATATGTGCCTAATTGCAACAGTGCACTATTCTTTTAAACTTTAAGTGGCCCTTTATGCATAGCTGTTTGGGGAGTAGGAGTGAAGTTGGTAATGCTTAGGGCCCCATATTATAAATGCATAGATATACATTTTTACATTCAATTTTTGTGTACTGTCGGTTTTTTAACCAAGCACATGCTCGCTAATTAATCCCATTGATTCAGGATTACCAGTATAATTTTTTCTTGATGATTACTGTTCGTTTGAACGTTTGCTTTGATACTATTGGACCAATAAGAACCCATATGGACCATTGTATGTAACAAGGAAGTTGGTGACAGCTGACTGTAGGATGACCATTGTGTGTTTGTTCACAAATGTTTAGGTATGTATTTATTCTTTATGAAGGGGTCACATACCTGGAAAAATGATTTTAATGACCGACATGTCTATATCTTTTGTTTTAGAGTTTGCGTGTAATTCAATTTTTCCCGAAGAAGTTGGCTTTTGTACCCGTGAAACGCACCTGCGTTGAATTGAAGTTGCAGCGAGCTAACTCACCACCCGGCTGCAGTAGGTTGATGAATTATTCACAAATGTTATAGTAACCTTGTCTTTGTAATATGATCAATGTTATTGACATGTTTTAATTTTATAAAAATAAACTTTTTTGACATTTTATCTTATGAGTACCAGTAAAGTCCTTCAAATAGTAGTTGGGGTTTTTGTACATTATATATTATGTCCTATTTACCTGTTATCAGATCTTTAAATCCTTTATTTAGTGAATACGTTCCTTGGTAATTATTTTGAATGGGATTGTTTACAGCAGAACGACTTGCCGAGAGTAAATTGCACATATCATAACAAATAAAACACATGAAACCTTCACTGCGGAGTGCTGTGTGTGGGAATTCTTCTTTGTTCCATGCGTTCAAACAGCTGCTTTTAATTCTGATCTAAGATACAATGAACAAAAATTGTTCAAAACAAACCCGTTCCAACTTTTGACTGTTTCTGATCTGCGCATGTCTGTGTTTTTAGGTTAATATTTATTTTATGTCAAATGACATTTTATTTTTACAATTATATTAAAGACATATTCTTTATTACAGTTACTCTTGTGTTTTTAACATCCCTGTGTGGTTCTTTAATATGTTTATATAATAACCTGTAATTGGATTAGAGAACGAATATTGCATAAAAGTCATATTGTTTATTTTCACAGTGAGAAATCTTTTTAAGTGCGTCAATACCTCAAGCTAACAATCAATGGCAAACACCTGAATATACAGTTCAGAATTTAGTCATTTTCAATGTATTTACCAGCTGGAGGTGGCCAGTGTTTTCTAATAGAGAAGAGCAACATTCAGCACCAAAATGTGTAGGCAAAATACTCGCTCATGACAACTTTTTCATTTTCTGAAATAAGAAAATCGCAGCAGGGGGTCTAATTTTTACCATCAAAAAGCAAAGGATGGCAGCCGAAGTATGTGTACAGCCCTGAACGGCTGCACATCCTTGTTCAGGTTTACAGTAAAACTGCAACTCATCTGCCTGCTTTTACTGCCCCCTGGCTGCACATCTAAATGAGCCCTGAGGAGCACATTGAAAATAAAAGTGCCCAAAGGCTTGGGTGCACACCTATGCAGTTTGCTTTTGATCCGTTTCTGCAGTGCTTTATGCGTTTGCAAATGCGTTTTTGATGCATTTGTGTGCCTTTTTTTGTGCCTTTTTTTTGTCCAATGTGTTCGTTGGATTAAAAAAACACAATATGCAAACTGTGGCAAAAACGCTGTAAAATCACACTACATGCTTTTCTGCAGCTTCTCCATTAAAGTCTATTGAACGAAACACATTTTTTTGCTTTTAAAAAAGTCCCTGACCCTTTCCAAAAACACAGCTGAAAAAAGAATAGATGTGAATGTGTTTCATAGGAAAGCATGTTATATGGGCTGTAGTGCGTTTCTGCAAAAAGCATTAAAAAACACATAGGTGTGAAGCCAGCCTTAGGGCTTTTGTTTTTCTGCCACCTCTTCTTTGTAAAACACCAAACCCATTCTGTTGGGGAATAGGGTGTTGCAAACCATAGGGACCTTGCAACAGTCAATTCATGATCGGGCTACAGCCCAGCTTAGTCACCCAACCCTCTGGCTGATGTCAGGTTTTTAAACTGACTATCTAAACTACAAAAGGGGACCTGCTTTGGTCTCTAGGCTGTAGAACTGCAAACTGTTTACAAGTTTTCCCTTCGGGACTCAAAGACTATTAATATTATCTCCTGTGGGGGAAAATAGTGAGGCACCCATCTCAGGGGAGGCTTAATAGAATATCATAATAAAGCCAATTTAGACAGGAACTATTAAGCTACTTTGGAGTGTGGGAAGAAATCGTAATACCCAGAGGAAATCCACACAAGCACATAGAGATAGGGTTGCCACCGTTTCTTTAAGCCAAACCCGAACACTTTAGCGACACAGGGACACATTTTTTTTCCCTAGTATACACTATGGCAGGGGTCAGCAACTTATTTCCACCTATTTTCCACTTCAATGTATGTGAATGCATGGAGGGCCGCATTAACCTGCTAATAAATTAAGATAGCAACCTGGACTGGGGCTGCCACCTTTTCGTCAAGCCAAACCCGAACACTTTTGCGGCAATTACATTTTTTTGCAGTAAACACTATAGGATTATAAAAGACCTGGGACACATTTGGGTGCCCCAAGCAGAACGTGCCGTGGCAAACAGTGGGTGTGGCCAGTTGCTCTTGCTGACGTCATCACCCCACCCTTCAGTGGTGCCAAACCTGCCCCCAAACAGCCGCCCGCAGCTCTCATGCAGCAACAGATTTGTGCATGACTATCTCAGTTACTTGGGGAGCCACAGCCTGGTCTGAATAATGTGTCTGGGTTTCAGGCAAGCAGAAACCTGGACACATGATTTAAAACCCAGACTGTCCGGGTGAATCCTGGACAGGTGGCAACCCTAATCTGGACCCCTTTACATTACATAGCCTCCGCACTTCTGGACCCCTTTACATTACACAGCCCTCATACCGCTAGACGCCTTTACATTACACAGCCCCCCTGCACATCTTACACCCGCCCACTGCACATTTCACACCCCCCATCCAGCCCTCCCTGCATATTACACAGCCCCCCTCCATCTTATGCTTTAAAATTGCACACACTCGTGGAATAGCGACAAACTACAGTACTTAAAAATCTCCATAGGCGACACTTAAAAAATTTCTACAGGTTACCAGTTCAGAGTTACAGAGGTGGTCTTGTGCTAGAATTATTGCTCTTGCGCTAATGATTATGGCGATACCTCACATATGTGGTTTGAATATTGTTTACATTTGCGGTCGCAAATTACGTATGCGTTCACTTCCGCGCACAACCACGGAGGGATGTTGCGCATTAATTTTTTTTTTCTTTCTTTATTTTATTTCATTGTTTTTTATTTTTACATTGTCCCATTAAAAAAAAAAAAATCTGATCACTTTTATTGCTGTCAGAAGGAATGTAAACATCCCTTGTGACAGTAATAGGCAGTGACAGGTACTCTTTATGGAGGCATCTGGGGTCTATAAGACCCCAAATCCCTCCTTTGCACTTAAAAGCATTCAAAACTCCAAGTTTGGCTGTTTTTGAATGCTGTAATGTTTTAAAATTTGGCGCCTTTAAATCTTCTGTAAACCGGAAGTGATGTCATGATTCCAGCTTTATTCGGGTCTCCGGCCAGCCGGGGGACATGCCGGCTAGTCGCTCGGGCCTCCCTCCCAGTGGGAAGTGCCTTCACTTCCGGTTTCTCTGACTCATCCCGGCTGGTCCGAAGGTAGATAACAGGGGACTTGCTGTAAGAGCCGTGAGTAGGAGAGGGTGGACATCTAATGTAAAGCGGTACTCTGATGGTGACATCTGATGTAAAGGAGGACTCTGATGGGGAGGTCTAATGTAAAGGAGGACTCTGATGGTGACGTCTAATGTAAAGGAGGACTCTGGTGAAATCTAATGTAAAGGAGGACTCTGGTGAAATCTAATGTAAAGGAGGACTCTGGTGACGTCTAATGTAAAGGAGGACTCTGGTGAAATCTAATGTAAAGGAGGACTCTGATGGGGACATCTGATGTAAAGGAGGACTCCGATGGGGACACCTGATGTAAAGAGGCACTCTAAAGAGGAAACCTGATTTATAGGGGGGTGCTGATGGGGACACCTGTTGTAAAGGGGGACTCTGATTGGCACACCTGATGTAAAGGGGGGCACCTGCTGTAAAGGAGGACTCGTATTGGGACACCTGATGTATAGTAGACTCTGATGAGGACACCTGAAGTATAGGGGGACTCTGATGAGGACCCCTAATGTATAAGGGGATGCTGATGGGGACACATGTTGTAAAGGGGGACTCTGATTGGGACACCTGATGTATAGGGGGACTCTGATGAGGACACCTGATGTATAGGGGGATGCTGATGGGGACAGCAGACCTTTGTCTTGTCAAAGCAACAGGTTCATTTCAAAGCCAATCCCGGCACCAAAATGGCGTTAAAGGAAACCCACACAAGTACATGGAGAAATTGCAAATTTCATATGGATAGTGTCCTGACTGTCACTCAAACGGGGTACCGCAATGCTTCTAGGCAGAGCTGCTAACCACTAAGCTGCTTTAATAATGGGAATTCCTAACCTGGCACCTTGCTACAATGGCTCATTTTGCTTATGCATAGGGTGGCACACTATAGAATGCTCAAGAACTGCCTTTGTAACAAAACCCTAGAAGGTTTAACTGGTTCTCCATTCTGCTATCCCCTTGACAACATTGTTTACGATGAATGTATGCCTGTTCCAGAGCCGTTTGAAGGAATTTGGGCCCCTCTAACCAAAACCACCCCCCCCCCCCCCCCGCATGCACGCACACAAAGCCTACAGGAATCACAGCATAGCGATACAGTTTGTTCACCAAAACTTTATATAAATAAAAAAGGTTTACAGTGCAAATACTGCTGTTGCATATAATCCAGGATAAGGGATAACATCTTGTACAGTGGACACAGTATATCTAACGATATCTAATGAGAGCAAAAAAGATTTACCATAGCTTTCTTTCCATTTTCTTTCTTTACCATCCCATTTCCATCTTATTGCTTCTTTTTTGAATCAGGTAATATGTATTAAAGCTTTTTGCAGAAATTTACAAAGCAGAGAAAAGACTCTACAGTAGAGTCAACAGTCACTAGAGTCTCCCCCCCCCCCCCGTTTGCTGGGGGCAGTGGCAGCGTTTGGGTACAGTGAGGCAGTGTTTGGGTACAGTGAGGCAGCGCTTGATGGGTGCAGTGGCAGCATTTGCTGGGTGCAGTGGCTGCATTTGGGTACAGTGGCAGCATTTACTGGGTGCAGTGGCAGCGTTTGGGTACAGTGAGGCAGCGTTTGCTGGGTGCAGTGGCAGCGTTTGGGTACAGTGAGGCAGCGTTTGATGGGTGCAGTGGCAGCATTTGGGTACAGTGAGGCAGCGCTTGCTGGGTGCAGTGGCAGCGTATTTGATGGCAGAACAATGTACTGTACTTGTACTGTACTGACTCAGTGCTATGCCCGGGGAACAGCCCCCTCTCCAAGCTCCGCTGTATCTCCCCCCTCCCTCAATTCTCTGCCTCCGCACGCCCCCTCTAGTCCATAATTTTTCTGGACCCTGGACATACATAAGATTCGCGCATGCACGATTCGGGGCGTGTTAGTGAGGTGGGCGGGGCTGTTTCTGCCGTTTAACCATCTCTCCGCCTGCCCGCCCGCTCGAGAGCTTAATATTTCTCGACCGCGGCTAGCTCCTGCGCATGCGCGATCAAGGGCTGTAAAATTGTGCATGCGCGGTAAAGCCCCACCATCAGCTGTTTGAGTGACGGAGCTGCACAGGAAGTGACGCAGGCGAGATTCTGCATGGGTTGCAGAAATTTTTACAACACCGGCAGCACGGCTGGGGCCCCAGGCCAGCTCGGGGCCCCAAGCAATTGCTTGATTTGCCTGTCCTGTTGCGACGGGCCTGGCCTGTTCAAATCAACAGGTTCACTTCAAAGCTGACTGCTGTAACACCTTATACTTCTCCTTTGTTCCAGTTTTGTCTGTTTGCCAACAGCAACCAAAATAAAAAGTTCAGTGTAAGCTCAGAGTGGAACCTAGTCAGAGCTTATACACAAATCAGGACTCCTTGCCCCAATGTGACAGTGCTGGCGCCAGTGCTGTCATGTGGAAGGGTGAGGTGACTCATGATCTGCTACACCCTAAAGTACCGGGTATTTCTCATCTTTCCCAAGAGTGAGCACATTGGTAGCGAAGAGAAGGTGAGTATATACAGGAAGGGGACTAAGCATTAAAGTGGCTGTAAAGGTTGAAGGTGCTTTATGGTCATGCATTCTATGCCCCCTAATACTTACTTGAGCCCGATACAGTTATGTGCACAAGTGAATGCTCTCCCAGGTCTCTACCTCCTCATTGGCTGGGACACAACAGTGGGAGCCATTGCTGTCAATCACAGCAACTGAGCCAATGAGGAGAGAACGGTAGGTGGGGCCGAGTCCCATTCTGTGTGTCTTATGGACGCACAGAGCAGAGCTCGGGAGTGAGCACGAAGGAGTGCCTCCATAGCAAGCGGCTTGCTATGGGGGCACTCGGAGAAAAGGAGGAGCCAGGAGCGCTGGTGGGGGACCCAAGTAGAGGAGGATCAGGGCTGCTCTGTGCAATAAGTATAAGATGTTTGTTATTTTTCTTAAATAATTTAACCTTTAACATCACTTAAAAATTAACCTTTTGTTTTGCTCTGCATGGATAAGCACAGGTTCACTTGTCCCAAAGTGACATTTATTCATTTTATTAATAGCGGTGTGCTACAATGCAGGTGTACTGAACTTTGCAGACAAAAAAGTAGTACGGTTCTACTACACAGTGGTGTGAACTGAACAGGTAGGACACAAAGCATTTTGCCCCGTCTATGTGTTAAGACTGCATTGGCCAAGGCTACTCCTATTGTATGAGCCCTTTGTTTTCTGAAGTCTTTATAGTCACCATACTGTACTTGAGGGAATGGTAGGGATTTGCCCACTGCCAACAAAACTTTCAGCATAAAATTGTGCCATCTCCAAAAGTTGCTTTTAACACCACATGTGTTTGAATAGTATTTTTAAACTGAATTGCTCCTTCTGGAGATGATTTGGCACAATTTCCCATGTCCATAGCAAAACTGTTGTTTTGTGACAAACACTTGAATACATAATGTTTTATTTAAAGGCTGCAGAGTCACACAGTCCCCTCAGGCATGTTTTGTCAGAAACTGTTTTGAAATGCAAGATAATGAACCCAGCCCGACCTGTAGATCATAGATTATAATAATATCAGTACCATGATCTTGTATTCATATGAAGTGATCATTTTTTAGTGTTTTTGTGGTAAATTACTTTTTTTGCAGTATGAAGAAACATGAATGAAATAAAATGGTACAACGTAAAAGATTCATCAAACTAACATGCAGTATATAAGCTCCACTCTTTTTTGAATTAGATGTATGCCTTAAAATGTGCATGTGTGTGTGTGTATATACTATTTTGTGAGGTAACATGATCAAAACTACATCGTTTTAGAAAAAAGAGCAGAAATTGACCGTTTTACAAGAGAAGAGGAAAAAATAACGGGATTTATCTACAATGGGCTTGATACACATGCAGATCAGACCAGGGGGAACCCAAACCAATCAATGCATAATGTTTTAAAGCACACAGCAGGTAAAATAAGTATTGAACATGTCACCAATTTTCTAGGTAAATATATTTCTAAAGGTGCTATTGACAGGAAATTTTCACCACACGTCTGTAAGAACCCATGCAATCCATTCGTACAATGAAATCAAAACAAGTTCAGAAATTAAGTTATGTGTAATAAAATGGAATGACACAGGGAAAAGTATTGAACACCTAAAGAAAGGGAGGTGCAAAAAAGACATTGAAAGCCAAGATACCAGCTGAAATCTATCAGTAATTAGAAAGAAATCCTGCCCCTTGTCAGTGCAAATTAATATCAGCTGGTTCAGTCTTAACTGATGACCTATAAAAAGGTGTCCCATTACCAAGGTGTCACACAAGAAACATCTCATGATGGGTAAAAGCAAATCGCTCTCCCAAGACCTTCACAACCATATTGTTGCAAAACATACTGCTGGCATTGGTTACAGAAGGATTTCTACACTTCTGAATGTCCAAGTAAGCACTGTGGGGGCCATAATCCAGAAGTAGAAAGAACATTGATTCACCATAAACCAGCCATGACCAGGTGCACCGCGCAAGGTTTCTGAAAGAGGAGTGAAAAAAATTATCAGAAGATTTGTGAAAGAGCCACTGACCACTTGTGGTGAGCTTTAGAAAGATCTGGAATTAGCAGGTGCAATTGTTTAAAAGAAAACAATAAGTAATGCGCTCAACCGCTATGGCCTGTATGCACGCTCACCATGCAAGCCTCCATTGCTGAAGAAAAAGCATGTTGAAGCTCATTTAATGTTTGCTGCACAACATTTAGACATGCTTGTGAAATACTGGGAGACTATAGTCTGGTCAGATGAGACCAAAATTGAACTTTTTGGATGCCATATTTCACACCATGTTTGGAGTTCATGTGGCACTGCACATCACCCCAAAAACACCATACCAACAGTGAAGGGAACATCATGGTATGGGGCTGTTTTTCAGCATACAGTACTGGCAAACTTCATATCATTGAAGGAAGGCTGAATGGAAAAATGTACATTGACAAAGACATTCTTGATAAAAATCTGCTGCCATCTACCAGGATGATGAAGATGAAACGAGGGTGGACATTTCAGCAAGACAATGATCCCGAACACAAAGGCAAGGAAATGCTTAATTAGTTTCAAAGAAAGAAAATAAAGCTGCTAGAATGGCCCAGCCAACCACCTGATTTGAACCCAACAGAAAATCTATAGAAAGAACTAAAGATCAGAGTTTATAGAAGAGGCCCACTGAACCTTCAAGATTTGAAGACTGTGTGGAAGAATGGGCCAAAATCACACCTCAGCACTGCATGTGACTAGTTTCTCCATATAGAAGGCATCTTGAAGCTGTTATTACCAACAAAGGATTTTGTATGAAGTATTAAATAAATTCAAGTTAGCGTGTTCAATAATTTTTTACCTGTATCATTCCATTTTATTACACATAACTTAATTTCTGGACATATTTGATTTGCTTTCTTTGTATGTATGGATACCATGGGTTGTTACCGACCTGTGGTGAAAATTTCATGTCAATAGCACCTTTATAAATATATTTACCTAGAAAAATGGTGATGTGTTCAATACTTATTTTACCCGCTGTAACTAACCCACCCAGAAAAAAAAAAATATAATGCAGCTTACCAAATCGTAGGTAAACATTTGTTTTCTTTTTTTTTTTTCACCTGGTGATCAGCCACAAGTAACCAACAAAATAGAGCCTAACTCCAGCTAATTATTTTAAGCAGTTTTTAACCTTTTGAGAAGTTTTAAACATATAAATAAAAGCTGACCCCCAGTTAGTGCTAAATGGTTTGTCTTAACCCTCTAAAGCTGGTCATGTATGGTTAGTTATTTTTTGTTAAACCAGATTCCTCCAACCACACAAATAAGGTGATTGGAGGGATACCCCCCCCTCCCAAGGGATAATTGTATTCTGATCGCCACCACACCAGTCCCAGTGTCACCAGACCAGTTTAATCCAGCAACGGTGTACTGATCACTGCCACACCAGACCAGTGTAAGCCAGAAACAATGTTCCTGATCGCCACCACACCAGTCACGTGTCACCAGACAAGTGTAGCCAGCGACAGCATCATTGATTGCCACAACATCAGTACAGTGTACCAGATCTAGTGCAGCCAGCAACAATGTTTCTTTATCTGTTTGCTGATCATGTGTCTGTCTGCCACCTGAGCTGGCCCATCTGCACGTCTCACTGATTATGTTTCTGCAAGACACCAGTCCCAACCATTGCCGTGGACATTTTTATTTTCTTTCCGAATTTTCCAAAAACGTATGGCAAAAAAGAAAATTGTCATGGGATTCACCATGTCTCAAAAAATATCTTTGGGTTTTTATCCTCCAAAATGTGGTAATTTTGTGGGTGTTTCTACTGTCCTGATGCTCCAGGGCCAAAAATAAGATGGTTAATCAGGAAATGATATTGATAATTTATGCCCCTTGCAACCTAGAAGGTGCTTCTTGGGTTTTGGACCCCTCTATGTGGCTAGGCTGTAAATAAGTCTCACATATGAAGTATCCCCATATTTGAGAGGAGAAGCAGAATGTGTTTTAGGGTGTAATTGTAAGTATGTCTATGCCATTAGTGAGATATAACTTGTCAAAATGACAACTTTGTGAAATAAAATACAATTTTATTTGCTTTCTTCATTTTCCAAACAGTTGTAACAAAAAAATGAAAGCTTCAAAAAACTCACCATACTTCTTACTAAATACATTGGAGTGTCTAAGAAATACCAAAATGGGGTCAGTGGTGCTACCTATATCCTGAAGAGTGATCTATCGGGTCTCTAGTTATATGGCTATGTAAGGCAGATATATTAGATGGGGTAAGTAGTGGTGAAAATTCACAGTGGTATGATTATCTGCTAGTACCCTTGCCGTTTAAGGTTAGGATAGTATAAGATCCACCTGTGTGAGGACAGATCTTCTTATATTAATACATAAGAAGGTGAGTCCGCAGTGCTTAGACTAAATGGTAAGCATAGACCAATCAGGCAAAGTATTATCGGGAGATCTCCTCCCCTACGACAAATATGTATATTGAAACAGTGAAAAAATAAATGCAAATAAATATAGTGAAATGGTTAATCTAAAACTTGTATCATAAGTCCAAATCTTAACCATGTGTGAGAAAGATATATATGCAGTGAGCAATCCACGTGACAATATAAAAATTGTCCAAGCGCCAACATGTGGCATATAAAGGTGCACCAAAAATTGCACAAAGAGATTTTTTACAAAAAGATATATACACAAAAAAGCACAAAAGCAAAAACCAAAAAGCAACCGTTCCAATGTGAGTATTATTCATGCTGGGCAGATTATTGCAGGTGAATAAGGTGATTTTGCGCAAATTATTGTAAGTGAAAACACTGAATAAATAGTAATAAAATACATAAATAAATAAACGTGTCTATAAACATCTACATAAAGTGACAATGTACAATATGTAATATTGCATACTTAAACAATATAATGGATAATAATGACTCATAAAGTGAGAGCTTACAGGGTGTCCTAATTTAAAATGGTGTGAAAAAATGCCAATGCGCATGGCCAGTGACACCATATTTGAAAATTAGATCAAAACTAAAGGATAAAAAATATAAAAAATAAATAAAGTATTAATAAATGTTCAAGTCCTCTTTAAAGTGAGCAAATAAGTGAATATAATTCTGCTGCTATCAGATTTGATGGATATGAGTGTCCATATGTTGTCCTAGTGTGGTTTCTTCAGTATTATAGTCTCCCAAAACTCTCATCTTCACACTGGTGCGACATGACAGCCGTCCTACTTTGGATCCGACTTTGCCCTGCGACATGAAGCTGGCATGCGTCCAACTTTCAATGAATGGGGATCCGACTTGCCTGGCACTGTGTTTGGTATGAATCTTGAGGGGGAACTCCGCACCAAATTTTAAATAAAAAACCGGCATGGGTTCCCTCCTCCAAGAGCATACCAGGCCCTTGGGTCTGGTATGGACCTCAAGGGGAACCTCCCCTACGCTGAAAAAGCGGCATGGGGGTTCCCCCCAAATCCATATGAGACCCTTATGCGAGCACGCAGCCTGGCCGGTCAGGAATGGGGGTGGGGACGAGCGAGCACCCCCCCCTGAACCGTACCAGGCCGCATGCCCGCAACATGGGGAGGTGGGTGCTTTAGGGCAGGGGGGCGCCCTGCGGGCCCCCCACCCCAAAGCACCTTGTCCCCATGTTGATGAGGGCAAGGGCCTCTCCCCGACAACCATGGCCGTTGGTTGTCGAGGTCTGCGGGCGGGGAGCTTATCGGAATCCTGGAGCCCCCTTTAATAAGAGGGCCCCCAGATTCCGGCCCTCCACCCTATGTGAATGAGTATGGGGTACATGGTACCCCTACCCATTCACCTATGGAAAAAGTGTCAATAAAAAAACACACTACACAGGTTTTTAAAGTAATTTGACAGCTCCGGGGGTCTTCTTCCGACTTCGGGGGTCTCTCCGGTTTTTCTCCGCGTCTTCTGCCGGGCTTCTCCGCTATCTTTTGCTCTTTTGCCGCTCTTTTGCTATAGCGGTGGCCCGGACTTCTGCCTTCTTGTCTTCTTGTCTTCTTCCCTCTTCTGATGTTGACACGACGTTCTCTCCAGCTGGAATGCTCTCTGAGCGCTCCGCAATGGACTTGTATAGGCGGTGACCCCGCCCCTTATGAGGTCACTGTTCCGGGGCATGCTGGGACTGTGCCATCATAAGGGGGTGTGGTCAACATCACCGGTAACCACGCCCCCTAAAACGTCACAGTCCCAGCATGCCCCGTGACAGTGACCTCATAAGGGGGCGGGGTCACCGCCTATATAAGTAGTGTGTTTTTTTGTTGACACTTTTTCCCTAGGTGAATAGGTAGGGGTACCATGTATCACGCTTTTTCGGCATAGCGGGGGTTCACCTTGAGGTCCATTCCAGACCCAAGGGCCTGGTATGCTCTTGGAGGGGGGAACCCATGCCGTTTTTTTATTTAAAATTTGGCGCAGAGTTCCCCCTCAAGATCATCTGAGTACAAGTCGCATGCCGAAGTCGGATCATGCGAGACGGCGATCCGACTTTGATCCGACTTCAATGATAGTCAATGGGCTGAAGTAGGATCAAAGTCAGACCAAAGTAGTACAGGGAGCATTTCTAAAGTCGGAACGACTTGTGTCGGACCAGTTAGGACGGCTCCCATAGGGAAACATTGGATTTCACACGTCATGCGACATGAGCTCCCAATGTCGGAGCGTTTGTCGGACCAGTGTGAACCCAGCCTAATAGTATGAATAAAAAGCAGTCAACATCTGAGATCTCCACTGTCCTCCATGGGTGGGCAGATCCTTCGGTGCTCCTCCTATGGGCGCATAGATTCGCTCCAATATCACAATATGTAAAGAGGGTACCTCAGTGTGAGATGGGGGACAAAATACAGAAACCTCCAATAGTGCAATATGTTGGGGCTAAATAATATATTTATTAAAATAAAGCAGAGTGGACTCTTACATAAAAACATTAAAAACAACACAGGGAACAAATTTGGCGTTGTTCCACGCCTTCTCGCGTCACTTGCGGCTATCCCGGCCAATCCCTACACGTTACGTTGCACCTTGCAAGTTTATCTGTGGACAGGTTTATTTATGTATTTTATTACTATTTATTCAGTGTTTTCACTTACAATAATTTGCGCGAAATCACCTTATTCACCTCTATTGTTTTAGTGTCATGTGATACACTTAGAGATTTTGCTGCACTTTGACTGCACTCTGTAATTCTGCATTAGTTTTGTTTACTGTTCCTTGTTAGCGCGAGAGACTTTATTGAACAGATTATTGCAGGTGACTTTAGTGCTCGCAGTTCTTTGCAGGTGACTTGCGTGCTCCCCCTCATAGGTCCCCACTCACCAGCTTCTTTAACCCCTGCAGGGGTAATACGCATGTAGATCCATAATCTTATCTGATCTGATTTTTCCAGGTCTCAGCGTCTGCAGGCTCTTGGGTGTCCCCTGATCTCCAGGCAGTTGCAAATACACACAAGTGTATTCCTCATAAAAAAGAGATAGTGGCCCCATAGTGTAGTACCAAAAACGTTACGTTTATTAAAAGTCTAAGAACAATATAAAAACAAATCCATACAGCTTGGATGTTCCTAGCATGAAACAAACCACTAGCTGGTGGATGCAAAAGATACCCGAGCCGAGGATTCGCATCGTGTGCTCCAGCTGTATTCCACCCAACGTCTCTAGTTCCCGAAAATGACGTAGTGTGCATAGCTCCCACTTACGCGTTTCATCATGGATGTCGTCTGGGGTGGTGCCATCTTACTACACCTTACATCTTATAAAGGAGAGTGGGCATACATATCCCACCTCCCCATGACTCCAGATTGGCCAGTACATAGAAAAGGGGAGGGACAAACCCAATGGGTAATCGTTATATTAACTGCTACTACAGTATGGGATCCCAAATATATATACATAAACTCCGTATCGCCGATCTCCCGTGCTACATACAAACAGGATATATGCAACAAGGCATATGTGGGGGGATGCAGGATTTGGCAGCATTCAGCAGGTGACGTACAACTAATTTTTGGTAGCTGTTTCCAGAGATGGTAGACACATGTAGAAGGAAGAAGGCCGGATCGGTATCTCATGGTCCGTGAACTTCTGAGTGACCCTCCGGACTTCTGTCCAAAAGTGTTTCAGTCTGGAACAGGACCAGAAGATATGTAGGAGCGTTCCCCTGTCTGTCTGGCACCTCCAGCAACGATCTGGTGTTTGGATAGCACTTATTCAGAAGATGTGATGTATGTGATACCACCTTGTTAATATTTTGTAATTCGTTTCCTGTATTTTGGTATAGATCGATGACTTCAATGAGAATCTAAGAATAAGTTGTTTTTGGTGATCCGAGAATGAGCAGTATAGGTCTGTCTCCCATTTTTGTAAAAGCGGGAGATTCAGAGGCTCCGGTGGGGTAACTAATAGGGAATACGTTTTGGACAGAACCTGCGGTAGTGTCCCTTCATCTAGACGGTAGTCTTCAAAGGTCGTTAAACTACGGTTGAAACCCTGAGGGTCCGTAAGGGAGTGTAAGAAGTGGTGCAATTGTAACGCCTTCCAGAAAGGGAGTTTAAACTGTCATCAGTGTTGTGTTTGAAGGTCATCCATCCGTGCTCAGAAAGAGCGAGGCTTGATGAAGACCGTCTTGGAGGAGAGTCGGGAAGTTGCATGTTCCCATGCTGGGAGCGAATCCCGGATTACCGAACATTGGGAACAGTGGGAAGTCATGCATCGAGAGAGATGTTGGGAAGACAACCCTTGAGCATATGCGAAGAGTGCTGCCAATCAGAGGGTGGGCTTTGAGAGTCGGTGATAGTTGACTCAAGCACCACAAGGTGCCCTTCAGTGGGATGTCTGATAACGACTGTTCCAATTGCGTCCAAAGTTTTGTTTTATAGTGTTGTCGCCAGTCTATGTACCTGCCGAGGTGTGTTGCCTGAAAGTATTTCCGGACATCTGGGAGGGCTAGGCCTCCCAGATGTTTGGAAAGTGTGAGATATCGTCTGGAGAGTCTAGGGTTTTTATGTGCCCTCATGAACTTAGTAAAGAGTGTGTGTACCCTTTCAAAGTAGAGCGCCTGGATATGTATCGGTATAGCTTGGAAAAAGTATAAATACTTAGGGAGGATACACATTTTTAATAGGTTGCACCTGCCAAACCAAGAATGAATTCCTTTATGCCACTTATCTAAAAGTAACTGGGTCTCCATTAACAGAGGTGGGAAGTTAAGTTTGTATGTGCACGCTAGGTTGCCTGGGATATAAGTGCCAAGATATTTAAGGGCCGTATCTGACCATTTAAACTTGAAGTTGGCCTTTAGGGACGCTAAAAGAGTGGGGGCTGTCTGAACTCCCATGGCTGCAGGTTTATCAAAATTTATTTTCAAGTTGGACAATATGCCATATATCTCGAATTCCTTCATAAGATTGGGGAGGGAGACCGTCGGGTTGGTTAACGAGACTAAGAGGTCGTCGGCATAGGCGGACAATTTGTAGTGTATGTTACCGCCGTTTATTCCCATGATGTCTAGATTCTCACAAATTTTGCAGAGGAATGGTTCTAGGGATAGGGCGAACAGCAGGGGAGATAGCAGACACCCCTGTCTTGTACCGTTTTTTATGGGGAATGGTTCCGACAGTATTCCATTCACATTGACCTGTGCCGTCGGCGTGGAATAGAGCCTGGAGATCCACTGTATCTTGTGGTCCCACAGGCCTATATGTCTAAGGCCCGAAATCATGAAGGTCCAATCCACGCGGTCGAATGCCTTCTCAGCATCTGTGCTAAGGAAAACACAAGGCGTACGAGTTGTGGAGGCTATGTGGATTAGATTAAGTGCGATGTATGTGTGGAGTGCTTCGTAAATTGACGGCACTATATGGGTACCTTAAATAAATAGAGATAATTGTAGACACACACCCACACTCACTCAGGTTGAACTGGATGGACTGGTGTCTTTATTAAACCTTACTAACTATGTAACTATGTAAGTGCTTTGGTAGTGTTGTCCCTAGCTTCCCTCGTCGGAATAAATCCTACTTGGTCCAGATTTATTAAGTCTTGTAAATGTTGTGTCAGTCTAGTCGCCAAATTCTTTGTAAAGAGCTTTAGATCAGTACTCAACAGCGAGATTGGTCTGTAGCTGCTACAGGAAGCCGGATCCTTCCCTTCTTTCGGTACCATATATGGTTTCAATCACGGTACATATTTACCGTATTTATCGGCGTATAACACGCACCCCAATTTAGGAGGGAATTTTAAGGAAAAAAAAACTTTTAGGAGGGAAGTTGAAGGGAAAAAAACTTACATTTAAATGCCCATCATTGCAGCCTTCTCAGTGCAGCCTTGCCCCAGTGCAGCCTTGCCCCAGTGCAGCCTTGCCCCAGTGCAGCCTTGTCAGTGCAGCCTTGTCAGTGCAGCCTTCCCCAGTGCAGCCTTGTCAGTGCAGCCTTGTCAGTGCAGCCTTCCCCAGTGCAGCCTTGTCAGTGCAGCCTTCCCCAGTGCAGCCTTGTCAGTGCAGCCTTCCCCAGTGCAGCCTTGTCAGTGCAGCCTTCCCCAGTGCAGCCTTGTCAGTGCAGCCTTCCCCAGTGCAGCCCAGTAGGTTCGGATAGCTCCGCTCGGGACTACGAGTGGAGCCAAAAGTGAACGAGAGCCGCCGGGAAGAGCCGAGGACCGGCTCTGTGTATTTCGGCGCCGGCGGCCATTTTCAAATCGTGGTCGGCGATTTTGAAGATGTGACAGCTCGGGATCGCAGGGGATCGGCGTATAACACGCACCTGCGATTTTCCCCTGATTTTAAGGGGAAAAAAGTGCGTGTTATACGCCGATAAATACGGTATTTATTCATGTTTTGTTGTAAACCCAAGTGCACCTTCCCCTGAAGAGTGTAATTTTATGTGCACGAAACAAATTGGGCCTACTGGATGTACCTACTCTGTAGATGATCTATTGATTTTAATATACTGTATGTACTAGATTTCTGTGATATCATTTTGTTTCCACATGGAAGATCTTATCATTTACCATACTATGGGCCTGCCATGCTGCATTACTATTTTCACCATACATGGTTTTTAACATGTGATTGCATATTTACTCATTGCATTTATGTTGCTGTGATGCTTTTTGACATTAAAGGTATCCTTTTCAAAACCGACTTATCATTTAGCCACTCCCATCCACCTCATTCTTTTTGCTATTTTAAATTATAGACAGAATATCAAACAAAAATCCAGAAAAAAACACAATACAAATGTTATAAATTGAGTTGCATTTCAGTTAATAAAATTAGTTTTTGATCCCCCTACCAACCAACAATAATTCTGGCTCCTACAGACTGACTACAGTATGTGCTCATGTGGTACACAGATTAGTCCTGTCAATTTAAGAAGGTGCTCCTAACGACAATTTGTTGTGTATAAAAGACACCTATCCACAGAATCTTTCTTCCATTCAAACCTCACCATCATGGGCAAGACCAAAGAGCTGTCAAAAGGACATCCGGGACAAAATTGTAGACCTGCACAAGGTACAAGACCATCAGCAAGAAGCTTGGTGAGAGGGAGAAAACTGTTGGAGCGGTTATTCGCAAATGGAAGAAATACACACGAACCATCAATTGCCCTCGGTCTGAAGCTTCATGCATGATTTCTCCTCATTGGGTAAAGATGATAGTGAGAAAACAGAGGCACCAGCCCAGAACTACAGGAGGAGCTTGTGAATGATCCCAAGGCAGTTGGGACCACAGTCACCGAACAAACCATTGGTAACACAATACGCTGCCATGGATTGAAATCCTGCAGCACCCACAAGTTTCCCCTCCTCAAGAAAGCACATCGGGTCTTTTGGTGTTGCTGAGCTCACCGTTGCGTTCTTTATTTTTAAGGATGTTCCACACAGTTTGGCCACACCTAATGTTTTTGCTATCTTTCTGATGGGTTTGTTTTGTTTTTTCAGCCTAATGGTGGCTTGCTTCACTGATAGTGACAGCTCTTTAGATCTCATATTGAGAGTTGACAGCAACAAATTCCAAATGCAAATAGCACACTTGAAATTAACTCTGGACATTTTATATCTGCTCCTTGTAAATTGGATAATGAGGAAATAACACACACCTGGCCATGGAACAGCTGAGCAGCCAATTGTCCCATTACTTTTGGTCCCTTAAAAAGTGGGAGGCACATATACAAATTATTGTAATTCCTACACCGTTCACCTGATTTGGATGTAAATACCCTGAAATTAAAGCTGAAAGTCTGCAGTTAAAGCACATCTTGTTCGTTTCATTTCAAATCCATTGTGGTGGTGTCCCAATATTTATGGACCTGACTGTATGTATTGTCTATTCCTATAGTTAGCTAGTCTATTAACCTCCCTGGCGGTATTCCCGAGTCTGGCTCGGGCTTGCATTGCAGGATCCAGGAAGAGTTTACTTACCTTGTCCCCTGGATCCTGCGATGTCTCTCCGCTGTGATCGGCGAGCCGCTGTGTCTCGCTCGATTCACAGTGCCGAGCTCCGTTCCCTGCGAGCGTTGCGACGCACGGGGACGGAGTTCGGCGGTAAATTCAAAAGTGAAACACACAGTATAGATACAGTATACTGTAATCTTACAGATTACAGTACTGTATCAAATAATGACACATCCCCTTTGTCCCTAGTGGTCTCTCCAGTGTCCTGCATGCAGTTTTATATATATAAAACTGTTCTTTCTGCCAGGAAACTGGAGATTGTCCATAGCAACCAAAACTGTCCCTTTACATCAAAAGTGGTTTTAGACCAGCTAGAAAAAAGCGATAATAAATTATAATCACTTGCAGAATTGAGCGATAGTGATTTGTGAGGAGATCCGTCATCAAACACTAAAAGTAACAAAAGCTACAATTCTGCAACTGAGCAAATTTCAGTGTTTTTGATTTGATTACGTTATTATATAATTTTTATTATTATTATATTATTATTTGTTATAATTATTTATAGTTATTTATTATATTATAATTTTTTATTTCGTTTTTCAAACTTTATCATACCCGGGATGTCTACTAGACTCTTGTTTGGACAGATTTAAGTGAACTATTCCTAAGAATTACAGGCCTACAATATAAAACGCCAAATTTCTGTGCAAAATAATGGTACCGCTTTCAGCACCTAAAATCTGAAATAATCATACCGCCAGGGAGGTTAAAATTCTGATAATGTTACTGTTGATAATACACTGATAGAAGGTTAGCTATGAAAACAAACACACTGCTTAGCAAAACAACGTCTTAGCATTTTCCTATTCTCTTGGGAAATAAATAACATAAAAACACTAAAGGAAAATATTACAGAGCATATAGCAAAAGAACATCAAATATACTTATTGCAAGGCTGTCCTCTAGATATTGTCTCATCAGCTGGGCTCAAAATGGTAACAGAGCCATGCAGCACGGGAGCCATCAGGCAAGAGCCAAGAGAGAAAAAGGGACGATTTCCCTTCTGTGTGCGCTTTTTAAACTCCATCCATAAACCGTCCAGACCCAACCCCATTGTCAGCACATCTCGGTTTCTGAATAATCAAAATAGTTGTTATATTTCTGTCCATCCTTCTGTATTGGCCTCTAGGGGCAGCATTCGTCCATGTATCATCGCTATGTGACCTTTGTCATCTTCAGTATTAGTTGATCTCCTGTAGCTCTACTTCATCAATCAACTCTCTTTGAAGCTTGCTTGCAGAGTGCTAATCAAGGATTTCCTTTTTTTCACACCAGTTGGTCAGGAGCCAAGCTTTTGTTCTACAAAGCTTTGATGTGCAACTTGTTACAGTCCAACTTAGGCCACCTGTCTGTATCAATCAAGAAGTGAAACTCCAGAAATATGATATTAAACCCCCCAGAAAAGGACGATCGGGGCCACTCTGTGCAAAACGAGCTGCACAGTGGAGGTAATTATGATATGTTTGTTATTTTTAAAAAATAAAAAATGAGCCTTTACTATCACTTTAAGGTCATGGAATGGCCTAGCCTGTCTCCAGACCTTAATCCTATAGACAATGTATGGAGGAAGCTGAAACTTTGAGTTGCCAAGCGACAGCCAAGAAACCTTAACCACTAGGTGTCCGCGCTATAGTCAAAAGACGGCTATAGCGCGGCGTTCAATTGCCGGGAGGGCGTTTCTGGATGTCCTCCTGTTTACTTCCCTTGGACACAGCCAATCACAGATCATGCTAAATGGCCAATCACAGTGGCCATTTAGCACTCGATCGGAGTGTCCAATGGGAGATGATCTCAAATGTAAACATATGAGATCACCTCTCATTGCCGCCTCTCCCTCCTCACACAGAGACCGCGTGTGAGGAGGGAGAGCTTCTGTGCTGCAGCTTGAGTGCCAACCGTTTTGTGAAAATCTATTTTACAGTGAAAACACACACATCAGAGCCCAAATAGTTCCCATACAGTGCCACATCAGTGCCATTGGTGCCACAGTGCTCATCACTGTTAGTTTCACAGTGCCATCTGTCATCAGTGCTATCTGTCAATGCCATCTGTCGTCAGTGCCATGTGTCACCTGCCACATCAGTGCCACCTGTCAGTGTCACCTACCACATCAGTGCCACGTTTCATCAGTGCCACGTATCAGTGCCATCTGCCAGTGTCACGTGTCATCAGTGCCACGTATCAGTGCCATCTGTCACCAGTGCCATCTGCCAGTGTCACGTGTCATCAGTGCCATGTATCAGTGCCATCTGTCATCAGTGTCACCTGCCACATCAGTGCCACCTGTCAGTTTCACCTGCCACAACAGTGCCACGTTTCATCAGTGCCACATCCGTGCCATCTGTCACCAGTGCCACATCAGTGTCACGTGTCATCAGTGCCACATATCAGTGCCATTTGTCACCACCAAGAATGTCTAAAAGATTATTTTCAGCCAAGGAGGTGTACAATATTCTTGCAGCCGACGAGAGCAACGGGGAGCTCTCCGCTTCGGATTCCTCCTCATATTCAGATTCTGAGTCTGACGTGGACTACGAGCCTGTCCTAAGCAGTGAAACACTGACAGCCTCAGAGGAGGATGAGTCTGCCCACCAGACGAAGGCGTTCTGGTGAGGAGGTAGTGCCATCCACCAGCACTGCATTGCCGTCCACCAGCACCGCAATGCCATCCACCAGCACCACAGTACCTTGGCAAAGGCCACGTATCAGTGGGGTGTCACCTTAGTCCCAAAGGGTTAGGTCCCATGCCAGCCTTCCCTATTCCCTTCTTCCTAATTCAGGAGAAGCTATCGTTCCCCCTTTCACTGCCCAGCCAGGAGTCCAGTGGACACAGAAAATTTTTCCCTGATTGATTTTTTCAATTTAATTTTTACTGAGGACATGCTAGCATCAATTGTGGCTCAGTGCAACCTGTATGCGCAACAATTCATAGCATGTAACTTAATGTCCTATTATGCCTGTCCCTACGAGTGGAGAGCCCTAACAGTGGAGGAGTTTAACATTTTTTTGGGCCTCACATTCTGTATGGGACTAACCAAAAAAAATGTATTAAGTTCATATTGGTCAACCCTCCCCACCCACCACACTCCCATCTTTTCCTCAGTAATGCCCAGAACCAGATATCTCATGATTATGAGATTCCTACACTACAATGATAATACCCAGTGCCCTCCCCAAAATGACCCAAATTTTTACAAGCTTTATAAAATTCGGCCACTACTAAATTATTTTTCTGAAATCTTCCCCCAGCTGTTTACCCCAGACCAACACATATGCGTGGATGAGTCCCTTATCAAATTTTCTGGCAGGCTGGGCATAAAACAATTTATTCCGAACAAAAAGGCCCGCTATGGGGTGAAGCTTTATAAATTGTGTGACCGAGCCACAGGGTATACATATGCTTTCATGGTATATAAGGGAAGGACACTCAGCTACATCCCCCTAATTGCCCAGACTACATTGGATCAAGCGGGAAAGTCGTTTGGGAACTCATAAACCCACTCCTGGAGAAAGGCTAACATTTGTATGTGGACAATTTTTATACTAGTTTGCCCCTGTTCTGCAACCTTCACAGAATGAACACTCCAACATGTGGCACCGTAAGGACGAACCGGTAGGGCTTTCCTCAAAGCCTTGTCAACAAGAAGCTAAGAAGAGGGGAGACGGCGAGTTAACGGAATGAGGAAATTCGGCCCACCAGAAACCATTCGATCCAATGTGATTAGCAGACTCTCCGAATGTAACTTTCCCGAAAAAATCCCTCCTAGACCAACAGGCCAAAAACGGCAGAAAAAATGCCGGGTGTGCACCAAAGGAGGAGTGAGAAGAGACACCACTTATCATTGTCCCCAATGTCCTTCCCAACCAGGCCTCTGCACAGTTGACTGTTTCCGCCGCTACCATACTTCACTAAATTATTAGTGAAGTATTGTAAACATAACCCTCACTTCCTGACATTTACCTTCACACCCCTTATGCCTCTACTTGCTCTGTAACTGACCCTGGCTTGTTATTCGACCACACTTCTGCCTACCGATTCTGTTCATTCCTCTGCCTGATCTGGAACTGACCCTGGCTTGTTATTCCACCACGCCTCTGCCTACTAATTCTGTTCATACCTCTGCCTGATCTGGATCTGGAACTGACCCTGGCTTGTTATTCGACCACGCTTCTGCCTACCGACTCTGTACATACCTCTGCCTGATCTGGAACTGACCCTGGACTGTTTGACCATGCTTTTTGCCTGCCTCTTGGACTGATCTTGTACCCTGCCACTGGACTAATGGGATTCATAACACATGGGTCTCACATATGTGAGGGGCTCCAGAATTGTTTTTCTGCATGAAGAAAACCTTTTTTTTTAGTTTTCTCATTCCTAGATTAGGGTCTGGAGACTCAGAGGCTTCAAAGAGATTTGGGTGGGAAAAGCCTCTACCCCTGTCCCCATTCTGTCCTGAACGAGGCCCTACTGCTGCCTGCTGCCTGTAGGATCTATGCCATCATGCCTCTGCCTGATGCATGAACTGACAACACCACATGGACCATGTTCCTGCCTACTACCAGGACCAATATTTTGGCACTGCTGACAATCTCTGCCTGCACTGTATATGGACAGTATCCCTGCCTGCTGCCTGTACTAACTATGGACAGTATTCCTGCCTGTTGCCGGGACAATTGCGTTCACTTTTGCTGACCAAGTCCCTGCCTGCTGCCTGGACCAGTGCTATCCTCCTGTGGACAACTGCACTACTAAAACCACAGGTAATCTTTTGTTTACCCTTTGCTCAGCAGAATGTAATTTGGGGTGTAATTCTTGGTATGTGCATGCTATGTGTCCCTAGAACAACGGTGTTCCTTGTATGTGGCCAGGCTGTGTACATGCACATGTGGTATGTCACCATACTCGGGAAGAGTAGCAGAATGTATTTTGGGGTGTAAATTTTGCTATATACATGCTATGTGTTAGAAATATCTTATAAATTGACAACTTTGTGTAAAAAAAAAAAATGCGTTTTAATTTTTTTTCCACATTTTCCAAAAACTTCTGGAAAAAAATGAACCGTTCAAAAGACTCATTATGCCTCATAAATTATATGCTGGGGTGTTAGCTTTCCAAAATGGGGTCATTTTGTGGGCGTTTCCATTGTCCTGGTGCTCCAGGGCCTTCAAAAGTGTAATAGGTGGTTGAGAAATGAGATGTGTAATTTATGCTCCTAAAACCCTTAAAGGTGCTATTTCAATATTGGGCCTCTGTATGTGGCCAGGCTGTGTAAAAGTCTCAAACATGTGGTATCGCCATACTCAGGAAGAGTAGCAGAAAGTATTTTGGGGTGTCATTTTTGCTATGTACATGCTATGTGTTGGAAGTATCTTATAAATGGACAACCTTGTGTAAAAAAAAAAGCGTTTTCATTTTTTTTGCACATTTTCCAAAAACATCTGGAAAAAAATGAACCATTCAAAAGACTCATGTCTCATAGATTATACGTTGGGGTGTTAGCTTTCCAAATGGGGTCATTTTGTGGGCGTTTCCATTGTCCTGGTGCTCCAGCCCCTTCAAAAGTATAATAGGTAGTCAACAAGTTAGATGTGTCATTTATGCTCCTAGAACACCTGATGGTGCTCCCTGCATGTTGGGCCTCTCTATGTGGCTAGGCTGTATAAAAGTCCCACACATGTGGTATCGCCATACTTAGGAGGAGTAGCAGAATGTATTTTGGGGCGTCATTTGTGGTATACACATGCCATGTGAGAGAAATAACCTATTACAATGACAATTTTGTGGGGAAAAAAAAACCCTTCATTTTGCAAAGAATTGTGGGAAAAAATGACAACATCAAAAACCTCACCATGCATCTTACTAAATACCTTGGAATGTCTACTTTCAAAAAAGGAGTCATGTGTACTTTCCTGGCTTGTTCGGGTCGCAAGAAATAAGATAGGCCACCAGTACATCAGGTGTGATCAATTTTTTATGATTTGGACCACAGCTTGTAGACTCTATAACTTTCACACAGACCAAATAATATCCACTAATTTGGGTTATTTTTACCAAAGATATGTAAGTATAAATTGTGGCCAAAATTTATGAAGAAAAAATTTATAATTTGCAAAATTTTATCACACAAACTAAGAAAAATGCGCTTTTTTTCTAAATTTTCGGTCTTTTTTCATTTATAGCGCAAAAAATAAAAAACCCAGAGTTGATCAAATACCCCCAAATAAAGCTCTATTTGTATGAAAAATAGGACAATAAATTCATTTGGGTACAGTATTACATGACTGAGTAATTGTCATTCAAAGTGTGAGAGCACTGAAAGCTGAAAACTGGTCTGGTCACGAGGGGTATTTAAGTACCCAGTAGGCAAGTGGTTAAGGATTTAGAGAAGATCTGTAAAGAAGAGGGGACCAAAATCCCTCCTGTGATGTGTGCAGACCTGGTAACCAACTACAAGAAACATCTTACCTCTGTGCTTGCCAACAAGGGTTTCTCCACCAAGTACTAAGTCATGTTTTGCTTGAGGATCAAATACTTTTTTTACTCACTGAACTGCAACTCAATTTATAACATTTGTATCGTGTTTTTTTTTTTGCTGGATTTTTGCATGAGATCCTGTCTCTATCATTTAAAATACACCTAACCTGACAAAAATGATAGACCCTTCATTTCTTTATAAGTGGGCAAACTTACAAAATCTGCAAGGGATCAAATAATTATTTCCCCCACTGTATGTGAAACAAACTGGTGGGCAAGACAGGAAGATATGCATTTAGTGGTGGTGATACTGCCACTAAATTAATCATTGCCGGCTGCTGCAGCAGCCACAGGTTCGGGTGGGTGAACAGGTCAAATCTGGCCATTTAGATGGCCTTTTGGGAAAACCTCCAACAACTAGAGTTAAGGTCAAACTCTGTCAAACCTGACCAAAAGCTCATCCCTTCTCACCAGGAAAAATAGAAAGGATGAATCTGTAAAATACGGAGACACAAACAGCAATACAAACTTAACAGGGATTTGTAATATTTCCCTTCTTTTTATTGAAAAATAAATAAACATTATATTAAGACCCCTTTCACACTAGAGGCGTTTTTCAGGCGCTTTAGCGCTAAAAATCGCTACTGTAAAGCGCCTGAAAAAAAGCCCCAGCTGCAATCCCAGTGTGAAAGCCTGAGTGCTTTTACACTGGGGTGCTGTGCTGGCAGAACGTCAAAACTAGTCCTGTAAGCGGCTTCTTTGCAGCGCTGTAGGAGCGGTGAATACACCGCTCCTAAAGCACCCCCTGCCCATTGAAATCAATGGGCAGCGCTGCCGAACGGCCGGCAAAGCGCCGCTGCAGCAGGCGTTTTGCAGGTGGTTTTAACCCTTTTCCGGCCACTAGCGGGGGTAAAAAGCGCCCCGCTAGTGGCTGAAAGGTGCTGCTAAAGATAGCAGTGCTTTACTGCCAATGCCTGGGCACTGGCAGTGTGAAAGTGCCCTTATAGTTTTAGATCCACTTTAAAGAGACCCTGTCACCATAGCATTCATTTCAACAACAAATCTTACCATAAACTTATCTATATATGTGCATTTAACAAAATTCATGGAAATTATTTACCTGCAAAAATCTTCCTTGTGTAGACATCTAAAAGACTTGAAAATGCTGCTGGGTGCCGCCATCTTGGATGCAATGTCAGCAGCCCCAGCAGACTCAGAGCAGATTCAGAGCTGTCACTCAAGTGATACTTTACATTACACTGCTTTGCTCTATTACTGGTGACTATAAAAAGGTAATGTAGGGGTTGCTGGACTAGTCAAATATTCTAGACATATTGCAAGTTGAAAAAAAACTAATGGATAGAAAAAACACTGCAAGTATGTATTGAAAATATTAGATTTTTCTATGCTTTTACATGCATTTTCTGTGCTTGTACCTGCAATTTTTAGTTGGTAACAGTGCCTCATTACGTTAGTGTGTCCAGTCCATACAAAGAGGCCCCATGCACACTGGCATAAAAAACTTTGCTTCTACACGAGTTTTGTGTTCTTCCTTTAGAAGCAGCTCAGTGTTATCCTATGTGTCCATGTACATTAGGACGTTTACAGGCATATTTTAAGATCGTTTAGAGGCAGGAAAAAAACCCTTCTGATTCACGTTTCTGATTGGAGCTCACTGGCAGAAAAAATGTAAAACTCTCCTAAACTCATCTAAACTTTGTACAAAAAATGCTCTATATGAGTGTTTTTTACTCCAAAGAGAACAGACATTTTTTAAGCCCAGTGTGCATGGAGACTTAATTGTCAAACAATGTTAGACACAGTGCACCTAATTTACTAAAGAAACTCAAGTTATGGTATATTTATGAGCATATAAATGTATTCATGTGTGGTGATTGCTGAACCTATCTAGAAAATCATACATTGTTCAACGATGATCAGTGAGTATGGCATGTTTTCATTTGGTATGTATGTTGAACACCCAAATAATGTACTTTTGTAAGTGTGTAAATAGCTTGCCGGGCAAAAACAGTTAAAAAAAATCACAGTGAGCAAATCTTCACATACACACTGTCAGATCCCTAGCACAACTCACACTATCGCTTTTTTTTTTTAACAATATTTTTTTTTTGTTACATTAGCCTTTAATATTAATCAATTGCAATTTTGTTCCTATATGAAATGTGCATGTCAATTACTGTTTGGGTATACTGACAACTGTGGGTGCAGGGTATCAGAATATAATATTCGGCACTGCGAGATTTGTCCATCCACGCTGTTTAGAATGCGTCAATCAAGGGAACCTTTACATGTATGGCAAACTTAAATGTGACTAGTGTGCCAAATGTTAAAGTTTATCATGTCACACAAAAATCACACAATCTACGTCAAATTAATTTCTAAAAGTCTCAAAATTAGTTTGTCAATATTTAGCTTAATATAGGTTTGGCAAGAGAATGATGATACGTGACAGTCAAGATAATGCTTACAGAGGCAACATTTTGAAAGAGGCGCATTTCTAAACTTAATACTATGCACCTAATATACTAATAATATGGGGTTGTTTTATTTGTTTAAAAAACTATGGAGTTGATTTACTAAAGGCAAATAGACTGTAAATGAGGTGAAGCTTCACTTTGCAACGAATACCCAATCAAATGCAAGGGAAAAAAAAAGGAATTTATGTTTGCACATGATTGGATGAGAAAGTTAGCAGAGCTTCCAATAAAAGTGGATCTGATGATGTTGGTTGGTCACGTATATTCATGTTCACTTGTGATGTACATCATATGTGTGTCAGCATCAGCAAGGAAAGATTTTTCTTACAGTCGTTTTATACTGTCCAGCCTCTCAACATAAAGCATTGAGAATAAAAGTCTTGTATTATTTTTCTAAATTACTGAAACACAGTTTGAAAACTCTTGAACTATGGATGATATTACATTGACTTGGGAGACAGACAGAAGCCTATAGGCTATGCTTTATGGAAGTTACACAGAAAATCAGTGGGGCTGTAGAATGTAGCAAATGCATGAAATCAATTTGTTCAAGTGGGCTCCGAATATTTTTGCCATCAATGTCTTGTTTGTTCTGGGTGTAGTAAACCTTCCAACTTGAATACTGTAGTAGCTGCTGCATGGTCACACTGTGCGGTTTGCTGACCTTTGTGTAGTGATTAATTTGCGGCATGAATGAATTAATGGTTTCTCACACTTATGGAAGCCACATGTCTCTGTGAAGATAATACCATTTTTCAAAGTGTGTCTGTACATATGATGACATGCAGCATCTCATGACTGCCCCTTCATTTTCAGCGTGCCAAGTATAAGTGAGTCACTGAACAATGTGCACCATTGCATTACACTGCTGATTTAACTTGTTTTATGGACATATGACTTTCATTTTGTATCACTACATTTCTCTTTAAGTTCATATTTATATAGGATGGGAGTAGATGTCTGATGTTTCTGTATAGTAAAAAACATATACTATACTTTGAATCATTTTCCATCCACACTCTTTTCTATGATTCCAGAACTAAAGACAGTAGAGGTACATTTTAAAGAGGAGCTGTCAATAAAATTATATATATATATGTATCTGAATTTCCAAATTACAATAGTAATGAATAATAACGAATCAAACTTCAGATGAAATTTGAATTAGAATAGTTTTCGAATTGAATTTGAATAGTTTTCTAATTCGAAATTCCGAAGGGAATAAAATAGAATAGAAAATAAAGGAATAGAATGGAAAACAATATGATAGAATATAATAGAAAATAAAAGAATAGAATATAATAGTGTAAAACAGAATACAAAATAAAATAAAATAATTAGAATAGAAAAAAAGAGTCAGAAAATTAAATAAAAGAATAGAGTAAAACAGAAGAAAATAGAATAGAGAATAATAGAATAAAATAGAAAATAAAGGAATAGAATAAAATAGAATAGAATATAACCATCTTCTGAAATTTGAATATCAAATAGAATAGAACATAAAAGAATAGAAAAGAATAGAATAGAATAAACAACAGAAAAGAATAGAATAAAACTATTCTCTGGTTCTGGCAAGCTCAGTAGATTGCTTTAAAAAAGGCCTGGATTCTTTCCTAAATACATAATATAACTGGGTACTAACATTTATAGGTAAAGTTAATCCAGGGAAAATCCGATTGCCTCTCGGGGGATCAGGAAGGAATTTTTTTTCCCTGCTGTAGCAAATTGGAGAATGCTTTGCTGGGGTTTTTCACCTTCCTCTGGATCAACTGTGGATGAAGGATTGTGTATATGGGATTGTATTTTATTTTATTTTTTTTTTTGGTTGAACTAGATGGACTTGTGTCTTTTCTCAACCTGACCAACTATGTAAAACAAAACAATATTACCATTTTCCGAAATTCGAATTTCGAATAGAATAGAAAATAATAGAATATAATAGAAAAGCAAGGAACATAATAGAAAATAAAAAATGGAATAGAAAAAACTATAGAATAGAATAGAAAGAATATAACCATCTTTCAAAATTCGAATTTCAATAGAATAAATTTAAATCGATTGCAATTTGAATGGAATTAGAATGGAATTTGATTTGAACAAATTAAACGAATTAAACGAAATTAATTTATGTAAATATCGAATCGAAACGAAACAATTTTTTTTTGTTCTGCAAATGTCTAATTCAAATAAAAATCAGGAAACCGAACAAATCAACCATCTTTACTAATAACTTAAACAGTGGTCTAGTCAGCCTTCCAGATGTGATGGTAGTAGTATAGTTACAAGTAGAATTTTAATAGCTCTCTGATTAGTTTTGACTGGGATCTCAGCACTGGTAGTTTTTGGTGCAGAGCTTTGGCATGGAGTTTGATGCTCCAATCTAACCTTGCCTGAATCTCCAACACTGTCACCGACTCTACTTATTGTAAACCTAAACCTTTTTTTTTTTTACATACTCATTGGGAATCTCTGCACCAAAGACTACAGTGCCTTGAAAAAGTATTCATACCCCTTGAAATTTTCCACATTTTGTCATGTTACAACTAGAAAGGTAAATGGATTTTATTGGGATTTTATGTGATAGACCAACACAGAGTGGCACATAATTGCGAAGTGGAAGGAAAATGATAAATGATTTTCACATTTTTTTTACAAATAAATATCTGCAAAGTGTGCTGTGCATTTATATTCAGCCCCCCTGAGACAATACTTTGTAGAACAACCTTTCGTGGCAATTACAGCTGCAAGTCTTTTTGACCATCTGCAAGTCAGCTTTGCACATCTAGAGATTGAAATTTTTGCCCATCCTTCTTTGCAAAAAAGCTCAAGCTCTGTCAGATTGGATGGAGAGCGTTTGTGAACAGCAATTTTTGAAGTCTTGCCACAGAATTTCAATTGGATTTGGGTCTGGACCTTGACTGGGCCATTCAGACACATAAATATGCTTTGATCTCAACCTTTCCATTGTAAGGGCTTTTTCACATGGGGTGGATCAGTGATGATCCGCCCCATGAACACCCGCTTGCTTAGCAGGGATCACTCCGCCGATCCCCGCTGAGCAGGAAGATGACAGGTCCGTCGCTGCACACTGTGCAGCGACGGACCTGTCAGAGCGCCACTCTCCCCTATGGGGGATCGGATGATGACGGACCGTAGAGTCCAAAAATGGATGGAAAAGTAGAGTTTTCCTCCGTTACACTTTTTTCGGATTGGAGTGGGTCGGATGTCAGCGGACATGTCACCGCTGACATCCGACGCTCCATAGGGATACATGTATGTCCGTTTTTCATCCGAAAACAGAAGGATGAAAAACGGACATACGGATCGTCCGTGTGAAAGAGCCCTTACTCTGACTGAACAGCTGTATTTATACTAGAGGTCGACCGATATATCGGCCGATATTTGACGTTTTTTTCTTAATCGGCATCGGCCGATTGTGCTGATAAAAAAAGGCCGATATAACTCAGCGGACTTGCAAATGACTTCTGAAGTCAATACAAGTTGCCTGTATTCTTCTCTGAAGCGACTTCTCCCCCTCTCTGGGCAGCCTGCCAAATCTGATAAAAAGAACCTGAATTGATACAATGTTTACACTTCTGAATGAGCTGAACTCTGTGTGTAGAAGCTCTCAGTTTAACCATTTAAAGACTAAATCTTTTCTGACACTCGTTGCTTACAAGTAAAAATCCTGTATTTTCTGCTGGAAAATCACTTAGAACCCCCAAACATTATATATTTTTTTTTTAGCAGAGACCCTAGGGAATAAAATAGCGGTTGTTGCAATATTTTATGTCACACGGTATTTGCGCAGCGGTCTTTCAAACGCAATTTAAAAGAAAAAAAAAATACACTAATAAATTTACAAAAAAAACTAAGCAGTAAAGTTAGCCCATTTTTTTTTCGTCCAAAAGTTTTGATTACCTGTTTTTGTGTATTTATTTTTAAGATATAGTTTTTTTTTATATATTTTTTTTTTATCTAAATTCTACATACAAGTGAACTGATTAAAGATTTTTTTTTTTGTTTAATAAATGTTTAAATGTAAAAAATTTTCTGTATCACTTTAGGTTGCTTTCACACTGCAGCGGGCATGCGTTGACGGCAAAACGCTGCTAGTTTTAGCGGCGCTTTACCGTCATTTTAGCGGCGCTATTCGGCTGCTAGCGGGGAGCTTATAACCCAGCTAGCAGCCGAGGAAGGGGTTAAATGCGCCCCTGAAGCGCCGCTGCCGAAACGCTTTGCAGGCGCTTTGGCAGCGGTGCGCATTCATTTCAATGGGCAGGAGTGGTGGTATACACCGCTCCAAAGATGCTGCTTGTAGGACTTTTTTTTAACATCCTGTCAGTGCATCGCCTCAGTGTGAAAGCACTCGGGATATCACACTGAGACTGCAGGGAAGACGTTTTACAGGCACTTTACAGGCGCTATTTTTAGCCCAAAAGCGCCTGAAAAACGCCCCAGTGTGAAAGGGGTCTAACTGTTAAATTTTATGAGATGAAGGAAAAAAAAAAAAGAAAAAAAAAAAATCGGCCTAATATATCGGCCCCAAAAAATCGGCATCACATATCGGCCATCGGCCACCGAGATTTCTAAATATCGGCATCGGCATCGGCCAGAGAAAAACCCATATCGGTCGACCTCTAATTTATACTGAGATTAAATTACACACAGGTGGACTCTATTTACTAATTAGGTGACTTCTGAGCCCGGGTTCACCCCTATGCGAATTAGATGTGCGTTTTCGCACATCTAATTCGCATAGCAGGAGAATGAGACTGGCTCCCTATGGAGCCGGTTCACATATCTCCGGGGCGGCTGCGGAGCGCACTGCACAAAAACGCTGTGCGTCTTTGGCTCTGTTTCAGGGCCGAATTCAGGCATAGAATTGGCCCTGATTCGTCCCTGAAACTGGGAACAGGGACGCACAGCGCTCCTGTGCGATCCGCAGCTCGTTGTAGTGTGAACCCGGGCTCAAGGAAATTGGTTCCACTAGATTTTAGTTAGGAGTATCGGAGTAAAACCCCATACACACTATTAGATGTTATGCAGATTTTTGTATTTAGATTTACCAAAACCATGTAGTACAAGGGCCTGCCTGATTGCATACAAATCAAAACTCTTAAGCCTTGTACACACGGTCAGATTATTGGACACATTTTCGTCAGTTCCTTGTTTGATGCTAGTCTCAAATCGAAAGTGAAGAGGGTGCTCACCATCAGAAAATTTTCTGAGGACAGAATTCAACGTCAGAAGTGACGTAATGTGTTGAATTGTTTTGTATGCGTTCTTTCATTTCTGAGCATGCTTAGTCTTGCTCTTCAGATTTTTTTTTGTCAGAAAACCATACTAATGAAAAGAAAATCGAACGTTGTGGTCACATCAGACCAAAATTTTCAAGCCTGCACATCCAGTTTTTGTCTGCCGAAAATTCATAATCGGCTGTCAAAAGCAGCATTCTAACTATCAGAAAATCGTTTTGGTAAATCTGAAGATAAAAATCTGCAGAAAATCGAACAGTGTGTATGGGGATTTGAGGGGGCTGAATACAAATGCACGCTACACTTTTCACATATTTATTTGTAAAAAAAATTTGAAAACCATTTATCATTTTCCTTCCACCTCACAAATATGTGCCACTTTGTGTTGGTCTGTCACATTAAAAATTCCAATAAAATACATTTAAGTTTTTGGTTGTAACAGGACAACATGTGGATACTTTTTCAAGGCACTGTATGCCCCTGCAATGGAATCTACTGTACTTTGATTCCTCATACCAACTTTTAAGCTCTAAAATGATTACAAACAAAAGGCCTTCTATGTTGTACAGCGGTTCTACCATCACAGGTAAATTTTAGGTCACTGTGCATATCACAAGCTCAGCCTTTTCATACCTCTGCAAACAAAAGATTTGCTAGGTGTTCTTTATGTTCCAAATATATTTAATTCCTTTACTTTCCTCTTTTTATGATTCTTGGGTTATCATTACATATACAGACTCTTAAAACTGAACCTCAAACAGATATAAAACAAACATTTGAATGCAGCTCTGTAATCATAAATGCATCTGTAGATACAGTAGGTCTGCACCTTGGCTCCTTAAGGGGTGGACTGCTACTCTGCCCAGACTTCTACAAGCCCACCTAACTTTTTGAAGTCTTTCCTGCCAAGAGTGGACTGTGTGGCAGACCACAGGGGAGAAACACAGAGGAGGACTGTGATAGGCTGCTGGGCAGCCTGAAACTCTGCCTACTGGACCTAGAATAAAGGGAGCTGCAAAGACTTATGGAGAATGTAGTCCCCACACAACCTGGTGAATGAAGGGCCAGTGGGACTAAAACTCACCGAGTGCCTGAGGGGAACTGGAGAGGACTAGAGGGACTGCAAAGCTAGTTCTGGGGAACTTGTGGGGAGACAGAGGCCACAGACAGGCTGTGCGGAGTGTGCTGTGTCAGGAGGAGCAAAGGAGAGCTACTTACTATGTAAACCGGGCTGAGCTACCAGGAAGCCCAGGGGAACTGTGTGTTGAGCAGACTGTGGTGCTGTGAGTTAGGCTAAGCTTAGAGATAGATGCTGGAACTTTAAAATTGGACTGTGCTGAGAGGGATCTGTACTGCCTCAGTCTGCTATATATGGAAACTCACATCCCAGGGCCTGCCATTGCTAAACTCCAGAGGGATTGTGGCTGCATGTATACCCAGTGAGAGACTGCCCCATTGCAACACTAAACTGCTGTTGCACTTAAAGAGGATCTCCAGTCGTTTTTGTGTTTATTAAAAGTCAGCACCTACAAAAAGTGTAATAAACACACACTCATCTGTCCCACGATCCAGCGATTTGGTCACTTGAGCCACGCTGCGGCTGCTCCATAGTCCAGCGACCCCCCCCCCCCCCCCCAAAAAAAAATGTCATGCCAAATGTGGCGGGGGAGAGGAATACTTAAATCGGAACTTCCCCTTTTGGGTGGGAGTGCCAGCCTGCTGCTGTATTCAGTAAAATAAAACCAACGAATTTCCAAGCTCAACATACCAACCAGCCTGCGACCAACCAAATTAACCTGCCTAACAGTATGCGTTAAAAACAGGAGTTTAGTTGCACACATTTGCAAATACATGCATAAGCTGCAGGCCACAGAAAGGCACCCTGTATCCTGCAGACCCTAACTCTAACTTTGAAGAGTCTCCACAGTGGGAGCACATGTATTCTAATGGATAGATGAAGGGCAGATGACTGGAGGGAGCCCAACAAATGTCTGAGAGTGTAACCCAGTGACCACAGCTGTTGAACAGGAGTCACTGTCTGGACTTCAGGTGTGGAACAAACTGTCTTACAATACTTTAGAGTGCTGCGAGGCCTCTTGGCCATGAAACTTTCTTGTTTTTTGGTTCCAGGATAGTTCTATCCAGTGGCGGCTGGTGCTCCATTTTTTTAGGGGGGCGCAAACAAAATCCCAACCAACCCCCCCCCCCCCCTTGATGTCACTCGCCCGTGATGGGCCTATAGACACACAGAGGGATAGAATGGATAAGATAGATAGATAGATATACAGATAGATATATGCAGTTATATAGATATGCAGATAGATAGATAGACAGACAGACAGACAGATATATGTAGATAGATAGATAGATAGATAGATAGATAGATAGATAGATAGATAGATAGATAGATAGATAGATAGATAGATAGATAGATAGATGCAGTTATATAGATATACAGATAGATAGATAGATAGATAGATAGATAGATAGATAGATAGATAGATAGATAGATAGATAGATAGATAGATAGATAGATAGATGCAGTTATATAGATATACAGATAGATAGACATGCAGTTAGATAGAGATATACAGATAGATAGACATGCAGTTAGATAGAGATATACAGATAGAGAGAGATGGATATATATATATATATATATATATATATATATATATATATATAGATAGATAGATAGATAGATAGACATGTAGGTAGATAGACAGATAGACAGACAGACAGATATACAGATAGATATACAGATAGATAGACAGATAGATAGACAGATAGATAGATAGACAGTTAGATAGACAGACAGACAGACAGATATATACAGTTATATAGATATGCAGTTAGATAGAGATGTGCATATGTAGATAGATAGAGATATACAGAGATGGAGAGAGAGAGAGAATGCACAGCATGACTCCAGGACGCAGTGCTGGGAGCCCCCGTGATTTACACATACAGCAGATGTGTAATGAAGGCTCCAGCACATTTGTCGGGTGAAGGGCTGGAGCAGAGATTGATGCCTGGCAGGGCAGAGGTGAAGCACGGCTCCCTCCACCCTCCGATCACAGACTGAGAGGAATAGGCTGTCAGTGACACAGTACCTTGTCTTCTCCCTTCTCCATTCACACAGAGCGGCCCAAAACAGGAAGTGACACGCCGCCGGGAGACAGCACCGCCCAGACAGGAAGACACAAAGGAGAATAGCCCAATCAGCATGTAGAGGCGCACTGCATAGCGCCACAGGGCATCAAAAAACCCCGCAAATGAAGCGTCTTGCCTGCAATCACGGGATTGCATTGGCATGACGCTTCCATAGTGCACCGTGTCCGGCGCCCGCCCGGAACACAGTGCATTTAAAGGAAGTTTTTTTTTTTTTTTAAAGGGACATTTTTTTTTTTTTTTTTTTGGGGAGAGGGGGGCGGCGCCCATGCGCCCCCTATGGACAGGCCGCCACTGGTTCTATCCCAGTGAATTTGACTTGACCCTTCTTTATTTAAGAACAATCTACCGCCCTTTTGGATTGCAAAAACTCTGTAAGGAACGGACCCCTACACCACCAGGACTCTATGTAACACTACTGGCCAGTAGTATAGAGTGGGACTCTGGTTTCTGTATTTAGGTCTGTAGCTTTACAGCTCTCTTTGTAGCAAAGGTATATAGCAGCAGTTAGTTTGATGTTTATTTTGCTGTGTGTATTGTTATTTTTTGTTACCACCGTCATTTCTGTATCACTGTGCTACCATTGTCTGTTTCTCAGTACTGTGTTGGCACTGCCGTGTGCACATTGTGTTGCCACCACATTTGTTGGTTTACCTATATAAAAGGGCTTTTTTGCCATCTATTGAAGCCTGTTATACTCAACAAGGTTTTAGATCATCACCAGCGCAGAACAGAAGTACCTGAGTAGCACAGCACTTTCTTTGGGGGGGGGGGGGGGGTGTTGATGTGGGCTCTACACATCAATCACATTTTATTTTTATCTTTTAATGCAAGCAGTGTATATTTGACTTGGTATATTATGCTTACAGTCTCATACACTAAAGTTTCCTTCACTGTCTAGGCACAGGGTTGGGTTTAGGAGGGGACATATAAGTGAAGGTAGAGCTGCAGCAGAGAAAAGTTAGGACCCTTCCCCTGCCAGGCAAGGTTGTGCTGTATGGGGAGATGCAGCATAGAGCAGCAGAGCAGATAAAACCTGTCAGTATTGTAATTTGCGTTGTATTTTTGCATTCATTGTGCCACAATGTAAAAGTGGTGCACTTTCAAATTACCTGAATTTGGTGCATTAGTTATCGTCAGAACCAAAAGTGTTGCAAATGCTTTATGAATTTGGTGCAATACATTAGCAAAAGGGAATAAAGGACAATTACAGCCAAAGCTTGTTTGGCTGTACTTCTCCTGTGGATCACAGGAGTGCAGTTTGTTCTGCACTCCTGTGACCCATTTTCAGCAGACAGCGGGCTTCAGCGGCTGACATCACAGACCTGGTCAAGGCTCGGGAAGGATCGTAACCATATGTTCAGGATCCACCCACGTGCCTGGACTGGCACTCGGCTCAGTCTCTAAGCAAGCCACTGAGAGCCCGAGCCGGCTGCTTTCACAAAGCAGAGCAAAGAGCCCCTGACTGACAGTCAGCAGCTATCTGCTCTGGGAGAACCGAGCGATCGGTAGTGTTAGAGTGATCGGTTCTCAGTCTTATGCCGCGTACACACGACCGGACAGGTCCGACAAACTTTCCAGCGGACTTTTGACAGACTTCTGACTGACTTTCTAACGAACGGACTTGCCTACACACGATCACACCAAAGTCCGACGGATTCGTACGTGATGACGTACACCGGACTAAAATAAGGAAGTTGATAGCCAGTAGCCAATAGCTGCCCTAGCTTCGGTTTTTGTCCGTCGGACTAGCATACAGACGAGCGGATTTCTGTTCCAAATCTAAAGTCCATCAGATTTGCGACTGGTCCGCTGAAGGTCCGGTGAAGCCCACACACGATTGGATTGTCAGCCGGATTTGGTCTGTCGGCGTCCGTCAGACCAATCCAGTCGAAAAGTCAGACCGTGTGTACGCCCCATTAGAGTTGCCAGAGTAAGTAAGTAATCAAGAATCACTTTTTTATACTATTCCTTACATATAAGGGCTTACGACCTGGGTAAAATGGTGAAATATGCCCCTTGAATAAAAGTAAAAGAAATAAAAAAAGAAAGAAGTGTTAAAATGCCAACGTATAAAAAAATCTAACATTTGCCAAATGCTAATCTAGAAGACCTGGATATTGTAAGATTCTACTGACACTAAGTGGTACAGAAATATTTTCAGCATAATGGCATAGGAACGTATAAGAATGAGGTTCCTGATGATTTAGTTTGGCACATTGAATGTTAAATCCTTCCTTCCACCATACTTCACCTGACAAATGGCATTAGCTGAGAATCTTTAGAGAACATCCAGTTTGAGTCAGAATTCCCTTTTTACTACCCGTAATACTTCAGTCACTTTGTTCTTCTGCAAGAGGATCAGCTCAGACAGGTTTATCTCCTCTGGTAAAAGCTACAAGCCACTGATTTATTTTCTGTTGGTTGCATTTCCCTGGAAAAGAAACACTACACAGGCTGCTTCACTTGCTTATACTGTATATGTCCTATTTAAACAGTTATAAATAAAATAATTTATTGATATGTATTCCATAAAATGATTGCATTATTCCTGCCCATTTTTGTCCCTGTCCATTCATGATATATAGGTCTTAATTCCTATACATTTTATAAAGATCTGCCATTGATTAATTAGCCTTTTCTGTTACAGGATGCAAGGAGCAGTGATGATGTGCAAACCCAGAGGCTGTGGAATTGTCCTTCAGGGCAGACGAGGTTGCTGATGATTTGTTGGTAATATTTACGCGAGTGAGGTTCCCCATGCAACTTCTCATTGATCAGGCCTTATGTTTCATCTGCATTTTCCAACAGAACATGGCTAGTCCTTACCACCGAAAAACAGCACATTCAAGCATTTTAAAGGGACTTTAGAACAAATGCTGAGGACTTTTGTGGAGTAGCAGGGCAGGGACTGAGAACTATATTTGCCTCACCTTCTGTTTACCTACAGAGAACTATCCAAGGAGTCCACAGGCTTTTTACCATTCAAACTCCTTTACAGAAGTCAAGAGAGAGGACCCTTAGACCTAATCAAAGAGGCTTGGGAGGGCACTATTGTTGGCCCCAATGTCTCTATATTGAACCATTCTGTGGTTCTAGAAAAAAATTAAAACGCTGCTTAGAATGGTATGGGAGAACATGACATAGGTGCAGGCCAAGCAAAAACACTGGTACGTTCAAAATGCCAGAGAGAAGACCTACAATGTGCATTAGAAGGTGTTTGTTCCACTTCCTATGAATCAGAACAAAGTACAGACAACTGGGGAGAGGCCAGATCCATTCAAAAACCTGAATTACATCACTTATGTGATATACTATCTATGAATAGATTGACTAAGTAGACTAGCTTGTATCAATGTAGGGGAGGATCAAAAAACCATCCCCCAAAAAAAGATCACTTACAAGTATATGTGCACTTGATGGCATGATGTCAGAGACCGTGAGCCACCCAAGGGCATCAGTATTGGGAGCTGAGGGGGCACGTTCAGCGGTGGCACCCATCACAGACAACACCTCGGGCGGATCCGGGCACACAGAGCCCTCCTAGTGTAAACATAGGAAACATCAATAATGAGTGAGTCAACCCAGCGAGCCAGCAATGGGGCTATGTGAGTTAATTACAAGTAAAAGTGAACTAAGTAGTGGGGATGGTATGTGCAGAGACAGAAACTAATATTATGGTGACTAAGCAGGAGTGGAGGTGGAGTGGTGGTGGGACCAATCCAAATGGAGACATGAAAAAACAGTGTGCAAGAGAGCTCTGAGCAACCCAAACTCAGCCAGAGCAGCTGCCTATAAATGCGCGCCACCACAGGCCAACCCCCAATGTCACACACACAAGCACAGCGAGGGGGAGGCGCCAGCACCTGGGCGGCGATTTGTCCGGCAGTTAGCGCCATCACAACCTCACTAGGGAGCTTGTGGAGATGGAGAAAACCCGCCGGTGAAACAGTGTCACGAAGACGCCGCACGTCCGATGCGTTGGCATGATGACGTTGCGCAGTGACGGTGCGTCCGCCCCCGAGTGCCAAGGGGTGGGCGGGGAAAAGATGCCCGCAGTGTGCATCGCAGCTCCCGAACTGAATGGGATCCGGGCAGCACCACAAGTCAACCTGCATGTTGCCATGTGCACAGTATTATGCCTAATAAGTATGTAGAAATACATCACCAGAGTTAAATTAGATTATGGTTAATTGGAAGGAAAATCAGATTGTCTGGGGAAAGCTATCATAAGACCATTATTTCTAAACACAGAAATAGTTATTAAGAAAAATAAGACAATTAGATGCCATCATGAGCTTCCATCCCTAAATTGTCAAAAGAAGGGGAATTGGGAAATTGGGACTTTAAATGAAGCCATGGCCGGGTAGGGTCATGTGTCTCCATCCCTATCATTATGAGGAAAAAGCATCAAAAAGGGTGGGACTTTAAATTAAGCTCATGATAGCAAATGAATAGAAGGTGGATGATAAAATATTTAATAATCCATAAATACATGTTTAGATACATTCAATTTCATATACATAGAAATGCACACTTTCATAGTATCAATTTCTGAAACAGTAGTATCTAGTAATAACATATTTATAAACATTAATCAAATCGTAAGGTTAAGGGGATCCACCTAAATTCATGATTAGATGTACACATATAACAAGATAGCACCTGCATGGTCTATGGTCTTTCTCATCCCTGTCACAATATAAAATTGCAGATACAAGGGCACATATCTTAATAGGCGTGTAATTGTGGTACACAACTGGTATCTTGATGCGTTTTGTGGCTTTAAGTCGCTCTTCAGTCTTCAGTGGCTTCAGTCTTCAGTGGCTTTAAGTCGCTTTTCCTGCAATAGGAAAATCGATTGACTAAGTAGACTAGCTTGTATCAATGTAGGGGTGGATCAAACCCCCCCCCCAAAAGATCACTTAAAGTATATGTGCACTTGATGGCACGATGTCAGGGACCATGAGCCACCCAAGGGCATCAGTATCAGGAGCTGATGGGGCATGTTCAGCGGCGGCACCCATCACTGACAACACCTAGGTGGAGACAAACAGGCTTTTCACCATTCAAGCTCCTTTACAGAAGTCAAGTGAGAGGACCCTTAAACCTAATCAAAGAGACTTTGGAGGGCACAACGCTGGTTAGTCAGGTATGGGAGAACATAACATAGGTGCAGGCCAAGCAAAAAACTGATACGTTCAAGATGCCAGAGAGAAGACCTACAATGTGCATTAGAAGGTATATGTTCTACTTCCTATGAATCAGAACAAAGTACAGGCAACTTGGGAGAGGCCAGATCAATTCACAAAGTGCCTGAATGACATCACTTATGTGATAAGTTTTAGAGACACATCGTTAAAGAACAGCATGTGTAATGTTAGTTTGCAGCCAGCTTGAGCGGGCAGAGACAGACCCACTGTTAGATTTGTTAGCTCGCACTCAGACGTTGGGAGCAGATCTCAAGGTCAAATCAAACCTCTCTTCCACACAAGAAACTCTGGAAGCTACTGGAAGTGCTTGCAGCACACTGTGACCATTTTACTGGAAAACCAGGGAGGGTGTTCCCTGCAGTCCACAAGCTAGACACGGGGATGCATCCTCCCACCAAACAGTCTGCCTAGTGCATCTTGCTGGAAGTGCAGTCAGACATGGAGAAGGAGATGAAGGTTAGGCTGCAGTTAGGAGCCATTCAGAAATCTCACAGTGCCTGGGTATTACCTATAATTCTGGTACCCAAAAAGGTCAGATGACCAGGTTCTGAGTGGACAACAGAAAGCTGAATGTGATCACTACTGCTGATGCCTACCCTATGTCCAGGGGCCAAGAGTTATTGGATAAGCTGGCAGCTGCTCACTATCTAACAGTCTTAGACTAGAGTAGAGGGTATTGGCAGATTCCCTTAGTACCTGAGGCATATGAAAATCAGTCCTTATCACCCCATTTACATTATTCAAGTTCACACTAATGCCTTTTGAGATGGATAATGTGCCAGCTACCTATTCAGAGGTACATAAATGACTGCAGTCACATACCTAGATGACATTGCATTGTTCAGAACTACCAGGGAAGAACATTTCGCACACCAGTCACAAGTCCTGGACAAACTGTCAGCAGCCAGTTTGATAGTAAAACTCAGTAAGTGTCAGATAGGTATGACATAAGTCCAGTACTTGGGGCACTAGGTAGGAAGAGGCATCCTGAGACTTGAGACAAGGAAGTCCTAGGCCATCACCCCTTAAACCAAGAAGCAGGTTATGTCATTACTGGGGAAATTCCACTACTATAGGAAACGTGTGTCACTATAGCACCTTGGCCACACCCATGACTAACATAACCAAGAAGAAATTACCTAAGCTGGTGTCCTGGAGGCCAGAGTGTGAGATGGCTGTCCAGGCTTTGAAGAAGGCACTGGCCAGTGCTCTGAATTATAAATGTCGGTTTCTGGTGCAAACCAGTTCTTGAGTGCAGTGGATTAGTCAGTAGAGAATATTTCACCCTCTAACTGAGCAGCAAGTTACTCCCTCAGGAAATAGTGTATGCTACCATGAGAAGGAGGGCATTGCGATCATATGGGTGCTGCAGAAACTGCAACATTACCTGTGTAGCTGCATCTTCACAGTGATCCCCAACCACAATCCACTCAGCTTGTTAAACCTTGTTGCTGGGGAGAAGGAAAGGCTAATCTGTTGGAACCTGATTCTCCAACAATATCATTTCACAATACAGCACAAGAACCAGGCGGTTGTTTTGGCAGGCAAAGCCATCAGAAGTCAATCATATTAAAAAGGAACTTGCAATCCCTTCTGTGTGACTTTTTAAAGAGGGGAGGTGAGATTATGGGGAGTTCTGACTCACCCAAACTTGTAGAAAAATGGGGGAGTAGTATTGAACATAGTTCCACCATCATCTTCTCCAAGCCAGAGACCAAAACGATAATATTTAACTCTAATGTCTGTGCTAGGCATTCTGGGAAGGCAATACATTTAACAAACCACAGTCCAGGTCAAGACACAATTGACAAAAAATAGAAGTATCATAAACCCCCACTAGCTAGGGTTTGCAAAGGACTTCTGATATGGCCCTGTTGTAAATGGCTCTGTCGTAAATCGTCTGAGAGCAGATTAAATCCCTGGTGTTCCTGCCAGTCCCTCTGACCACACTAAGCAGGAGAACACACAGTGGTCAGTTCTCTAGCAATGCTGGGAACTTAGCCTGCTCTCCTCTAATGATCAGACTTGTCCTGACACACCTCACCCCTGCACAGCCTTTCACTGGGAAGCTCGGTGTACTGTTGCTTCTCCTCCCCCCAGCTCTTATGCTGCTGAGAACAGAGGAAACAGAGGATTCCCTCTGTTCACTTAGAAAAAAAGGTTTTTAACATTTTTTTCATATCTATACACAAATGTTTTGCCTTTCATTTCTATTTTTAAACTATATGGGTTGTTTTACAAGGTGATCCTTTACAATCATTTTAAGTTTCAAACATACCTATACTGCAAGGTCTTGAAAGCACATTAAGAATATATATTGTGTAAGAATACACATAACACCTCCTAGGAGACTGATGTTATGTTTGATGTCTAACAAATCACAATTTAAAGCAGAACTATACTCGCCTTGATTCCAGCGATGCGCCTTCCCCGGATCTCCCCGCCAGCCACTGACATCTTGGGATGGCAGGCTTCTGGGTCTCAATCACCGACCTCCGTCATTGGCCAGGCCGAGGTGACGTCACTCCTGCACATGCGCAGGAGTTCCAAATTTGCCAAATTTGTACAGTGAGCTATGTTTGTGCAGCTTACTGTACAGGGGCGAAAAGGCAGGTAAATAGCTTTAAAGCAGAAGAACCAGAGCATGTTCTGCATTAAAAATCCTGCCTGTCTGCCCATTTTAATTTTCTAGCCTAAAATTTCACTTTAATTTTAATTATAATTTTAATTCTGTTGAATAATATGTTTGCTGGATTGTAAAACCTTGTCATATGGATGTGCCCAGGGTAGTTGTCATTTAGGGGGTGTCTGCTAGTTATAGTAAAATACTCCAGCACACCTTTCACTACACCCCTGGGGCCCTTTGATTGGATAGAATTAGCTCTTTGACACCCTCTTCAGGACAATAAAGAAAAAGCTGTGCATTTAACAGCTCTGGGCTCTTGTCTTACAATATGAACTACTAAAAATACTAAGAGTAATTTATGAGAGCCAGTAACTCTGGCATATCAGATTGGAATTCCATTGCAAGTGATTTGACTGATTAGAAACAAAGACCAGGTGAATTTTCACTTAAATATTTTTTCACTTTTAGAACACTTTTTTTCATTAACATTTTTATAAAGTGCAGTATCAGACTCATAATACAGAAATATAAGAAACAGTTCACATAGAATTGTGTCATCACACGGTAAAATTATGAGCTTACAAGAACTTGAAGATTAGTCAATGTTCACACAGAAGTAAACATAGACATTGACTCAGGTATTGGGAATGCACTATGTATTACTTACAGAGTTCAAGAGATAACATCTCTTAAACAGATATAGTCCTCTCATAATAGTTGTCTATGGTGGTTATCATCCCATAGTAAAGAAACAAAAAAAAAACTTCTGTATCATTCCACTCAATGCTAGATTTGTTACTCTAAACTCTGCAAGGAATGTTTGCTGTAAAAATATCACCTAATAAGGAAAAAAAAAAAACCTACATACAAATACACAAACAGAAAGAGTAGAAGAAAGCTAGAGTGAGAGGTAACAACTTAAATAATACCATTCCAACCATATTCCGACACCAGGCATGCTGCACAAACATCCAAGTGGTATAATAGGGAGATTCACATCATGTCAGGGCCTCCCAGGTTACCTTTTTATTTTACTGCTGCTTATATCTGTTTTTGCAATATTTTTTCTGTACCATTTTTCTTCTCTCTTCATTAAAACGATATTTAAAAATCATTAAGCTGAATCTCTGAATGTTCTAATTAGAAATGAAAGAACTTTGTCTCTATGAAGACCCACCTGTCTGGGTGTGGCAGCAAGCTATACAGACAATTTCTTTAAGGCCTTGTTGACAAATAGTGCAGTAAAATGCTAGTCTTCGCTAAGCAGTGGCGGCTGGTGCTCAAAATATGGGGGGGGAGCAAACAAACTGAAAAATTGCATCAATTGCAGCCTCACTGTGCCCATCAAATGCAGCCACTGTGCCCATCAATTGCAGCCACTGTGCCATCAAACGCAGCCACTGTACCTATCAAATATAGGCCGCTGTGCCCATCAAACGCAGCCACTGTGCCTATCAAATGCAGCTGCTGTGTCCATCAAACGCAGCCACTGTGCCCATCAAATGCAGCCACTGTGCCCATCAAATGCAGCTACTGTGCAATCAAACGCAGCCACTGTGTCCATCAAAGGCAGCCACTGTGCCATCAAACACAGCCATTGTGCCCATCAAAAGTTGCCACTGTGACCCCACACCCGCCCGCTTGCCGCCTGCCCGGCACTTGCCCTATCTCGGTGGCGGGTCAGGCAGCGGACGACGGCTGCGAGCTGTGGGACCTTGCAGTGGCGAGCTGTGTCCTTCATGCGTCTCCTCCCCTCCTCCTGATAGGCGTCCAATCACAGCGCCTGTCCTTTCAGTCAGGTGACGGGTAGTAGACACGCGCTACCTGATTGATGGAGAGGCGGTTCAGTGTTAAAAAAGCAAAGCTTTCTAACACACCTGGGTGGACTGCGAGCGCAATGCTTTGTGCTCCAAGTTCACCCTTTTTGAAGCTTATTAGAGCCTATGGCTCTAATCAGGTGCTTCAAGAATACACCCCCCACCACTGTAATTCAGGCGCTCGGCATCTGAATAGGGGGCGGACACTTGACTAGGGGGTGGCGGTGGCCATGACTAGATTCATGCAATGCATGGATCTATCCATTAGTCATAGAGGGGGGTGGCTGGAAAGAGGGGGCGGTGCCCGTGCACCCTTAATGGACACACAGCCACTGTCGCTAAGTCACTTAGCAAACAATTGTTTGTTATGTGCCCCATTCACACTGTGATGCCGTTAGAATGTGTAGTGAGCTATGGCAAACTAAGACATGTAGCATTTTACCGCAGTGCTCAGGAAGACACCAAATATCACAGCGCTGCTGTGCAGAGACGTTAATGAAGCATCACTTTGTGACACTTTATATAAAAAAAATTTTTGTGCAATGGACTGAAATGAGGCTGAGAGTGTGATCATCACACAGAAGACTTCCACATTTCCTTATCTTCATAACATGTACGGAGATTTTCTGGAGTTCCCAGACCAGCAAGAACAATGCTAATTGAAAATAGTCAGCAGCGGAAAAAGAAGAAATGATTTACAAACAAGGTTTCTTTTTGAAAAATCTTTAGGCCCCTTTCACACGAGGCGGGCTCCGTTTCTACGGAGCCCGCCTCGGTCCGCAGGCTCAGCGGGAGATCTGTCCGTTGATCTCCGCTGAGCCGGCGGATGACAGGTCCCTCTCTGCTCACTGAGCGGGGAGGGGCTTGTCAGGCGCCGCTGCTGCCTATGGAGGGATCGGACGAAAACGGACAGCGTGTCCGTTTTCGTCAGATGTCACCCGATCCGATCCGCCAGCGACGGATCTGGACGTAGAGCCATACGTCTGCTTTTAGCGGATCGGACGGGGTCGGATGTCAGCGGACATGTCTCCGCTGACATCCGACGCTCCATAGGCTAACATGGAGCGCCCGTTCAGGTCCGCCGTCAAAACTGACAGGCGGACCTGAACGGTCCGATCGTGTGAAAGGGGCCTTATAGGCCTATAGAAAACAAAACCATGAGTCAATAAGAACAAAAGACTCCAGCATAGTTCTGGAAACATAAAAAAAAGGGACTAGTCTTAGACACACGTTGCCTTACCAAAATCAAATGTCCTGTATAACCCAGGAACATAATACAACAGCAATCTCTACAATTAATGCAAAGGGCTAACAGAGGAATTACTAGAAAGGCCCAAATAAGGGTCAAATACCAGAGCCTACTTGGGTTGGAGAAGACAAACGAAGCAGAGAGTTAAGGCTGACAAGGTTTCTGATAGGATCTACCGTTTTTACATTTTGCACTTATCAAACTAATATAACAAAACCTTTTCAATGGTATATTTACCAAAGTCAAAGGGGAGCAAATAAGAAAACTTAATTGTTGGGATTTATATACACTTTGACAGTTGTAATCACCATAGTAGCTCTTATGAGATGAGATTTTTCAATCTTTAACTACTTGGAAGAATTATTTATGAAATATTTATAGGTGGCCCCTTATTTAGCTTTAGTTACTTTACGATGGAAGTAAAACTTTTTTTTGATCTTGTACCTACAGGGTAAGACTATGATAAGGCTTACCTGTAGGTACAGTGAATATCTTCTAAACCTGCGCGGTGATATCACCGGTGCATGCACTCTGAAGGGACAGCATCTTGTGCGGTCCCTTCAGAGCTCCATGCCGTGGTCCGTGGCTCACATGCGCATGCGCGGGAGTGATGTCATCGTGGAGCCCGGAAGGTAGATTAGGTGGGGTTGGAAGCGCCTTTAGTGGTGACAGCGCGCTGCTGGAGGACTTCGTTCTAAGGTAAATATTTCATAATGTGCTAGTATGCGGTGCATGCATTTGTCTTACAGGGTTAAATAAATATATATTATTTCTTAAAGGAGTGGCATGTTCATTTTGCAAAATACATTTTTACTTTGTCCATGAAGTGAAGCTGTGCTGCCTTCTATCATCCAGAGAAAAGGTTACTTTGATGCAGTTGGTCAGCTTAACTGCTTCAGCCCTGAAAGATTTTACCCCCTTCCTGAGCAGAGCACTTTTTACAATTTGGCACTGCGTCACTTTAACTGACTTTGTGTGGTCATGCAATGCTGTATCCACACGAAATTTGCGTCCTTTTTTTCCCCACAAATAGAGCTTTCTTTTGGTGGTGTTTGATCACCTCTGCAGGGCGCTATAAGCAAAAAGAGTGACAATTTTGAAAAAAAAAAAAAAAACAATATATTTTTACTTTTTGCTATAATAAATATCCCCAAAAATGTTTAGGCCAATATATATTCTTCTACATATTTTTCGGAAAAAAATCGCAATAAGCGTATATTTATTGGTTTGAGCAAAAGTTATATCATCTACAAACTATGGGAAAGCTTTATGGCACTTTTATTTTATTTTTTATTTTTTTTACTAGTAATGGCGGTGATCTGTGATTTTTAGCGGTACTGCGACATTGCGGCAGACAGATCGGACACTTTTGACACATTTTTGGGACCATTGACATTTATACAGCGATCAGTGCTATAAAAAAAGCACTGATTACTGTTTAAATGTCACTGGTAGGGAAGGGGTTAACACTAGTGGCGATCAAGGGGTTAAATATGTTCCCTAGTTGGTGTTTCTAACTGTGTGGGGATAGGACTGACTGGGGGAGGAGACATATCGTTGTTCCTACTTACTAGGAACACATAATATGTCTCCTCTCCACTGACAGTACAGAGATTTGTGTGTTTACACACACAAATCCCCGTGCTGACTCTCATGCCCGTGATTAAGCGCGGCAGGTGGCGATCAGGCCCCCGGCCGCGCAGGGGGCACACGCGCGCACCCCCTGGCGGCTCTTAAAGGAACAACGTACCCATACGGGGTTTCGCCCACCAGAGCCATTCTGCCGATGTATATCGGCGTGAGCCGATCGGCAAGTGGTTCAACATTGCAATATATGTTAACTAAATATCCCTATTTTTCATTGCATAGTTTGTTGGGAAGGGTGTAGCAGTGTGCAGAGGATCCACCAGAATTTGTAGTGCCTTCTATCATCCAATCATGTTAAAACAAAAATTATTTTTATTTTTTTTTTCATTTTTCTTGTATGTTATTTGGAAATTTATACCACATTCACTAAAGTGAATATTCCTTGCAAAGTAAATGAAAGCCTGCAGCAGGGTAAGTCACATGAGGGGCTATGTACAATATAGACTTCATAAGACCAGATCTTTATCAGGTTTACAATAAATATAATGTTACACAAACGCTGACCAGCTGATCTTCCATCCCAAAAGACAAAGAATAGTTTTGAATGGGGATGTTATGCAATGCATACTACAAAAACATACAGTTATGTAAATTAAAGGTATTTTAATTAAATTAGCTGTTATTGGTGATTTTCCATTATTTTGGCTAGGCGACATTTGGCCAAAGGAGTCTAATCTAATTACAAGTGCAGTTATTCGTTAAGAAGTCCCGGCCAATATCCTTCAAAGAGCCCTGGCTAAATAGCCCTCTCATTCACACACAAAAAAATCTTTGTCTGAAGTCTGCACTGTTTATATGAAAGCAGAACACTGCTGTGCCAAATTTTATTACATCTAACAATTAAGATATTAAAACTAGCCACTTCAAATGCTGCTTTTGAAGCAAAAGATATGTTTTATCACAGTAATCCGACTCCAGTAATATGTGGTTTTAAAGATGATAAAATAGGCGCATTCTCTTCTAGTTTACGATATTTTACAAACGACGAAAATTGAATTTTAATCAGCCTAGGATACACTTGCATTCATTAGGAAACAGATTGGCGGCTGAATTTAAAGGTATTAAACCTATTTTTATAGTGACACAGGAAGATCGTCTGCAGATATTGAACCTCCCTGCAACTTTCTCTGTTTCATTTGTCAGGGCTAAAGAAAAAGAAAATATTCCTTTTATTATTGCTTTTATTCACGATGACGGTAATTCTTTCTTGCTGCGGTGCTAATTGTGTTGGATACTGTAACTGTTTCAATGTCACTTTAGTCTAAAATATTTTAAATGAAATATGGGAAATGCAACAAAAATGTCAAAATGTCAGTAAATGTTAATGTGCGCTATTTGTACAGAGTGGCCTCTAGCGTCAACTGTCACTACGGTTATATATCTCTTTTTTTATATATATTCTGTCTGGACATTTACTGTAATAAGTAATTACTACCATGCCCTCTTCTATCTTGTAGTCAGAGAACGGACCCTCTAGTAGGAGCTGGACTTCATTTAAAATATGCATAAATGTAATTATTTTAATGCTGACATTATACATGTTTTGTAGTTTTTGTTTGTTAGAATTTCATTTGGTTTATAACACTTATTAAAGGGTTAGTTAACCTTAATCCCAATTGACGTCTTTTTCAAAATTGCACCCATTATTTCAGGGTGCACCATGATAAAGGTTCAATGTCTAGCCCATCATTTCAGTGTAAAAAATGCCCCGCTGTCACTAATAAAGCCTGCCCCTTACGATTAACCTACAAGTAAGGACTGCTGTTCTCTCTGCAAGAGCAGCAATCTCCCTGCCGTGGTTTTGACACACCCCCTGCTGAGTCAGACCAATAGCTCTGCAATCAGAAAAGCTCACGCTCTCTGCTGATTGTAGAGCTATTGGTCTGACTCAGCAGGGGGTGTGTAGGACTACTGCGCAAGATTGCTCACGCACAGGAAATCAAGCCTAAATATAACTAAATACAATTTGACAAATCCAGAATTTTTCTCACAAGATAAGATTTATTCCCCCCTTACTATCTCATGAGCATTCACAGTGGTAAGGGATGATGTTCAAAATAATAAAGGATCAATATGAAAGTGCACAAGAACAGGAGGTGGCGCAAAGCCCATCTTTTATAAGAAAAGTCTAGATGTGCATATCATTTTAGCAACTTATATTGATGTATTTACTAGCTGTTTTGACATGAGGCATTTGCTGAAAGTAATCTCTTCTTACGCATTTTTACTTCTGTCCTTTACACTAGGAACATCTTATAGCAGTAGTAAACCACGACAGTTTAATAAAAAGAAAAGAAAAACCACATGTAAGGCAATTGCATAATGTGTTAGTATGCATCGTATACTAGCACATTATGAAATACTTACCTTAGAACTAAGCCCTCCAGCGGCGCGCTGACTTCTTCCCCTGGTCTTTCTTCTGGGTTCGGCATTGTGAGTGGCCGGAACTGCGATGATGTCACACCCACGCATGAGTGCGGGAGCCCTTGGTTTCGGCACGAAGCTCTGAAGGTCTGGCACATCACTGGCTGCATCCAGGGTGAATATCTCCTAAATGGTGCAAGTTTAGGAAATATTAATTTTACCTACAGGTAAGCCTTATTATAGGCTTACCTGTAGGTAAAAATCGCAAAGTGGGCTTTACTACCGCTTTATCCTTAACCTTTACACTTGCCACCATCTTCTAAAAACTTTCCACTTTTTTTTTTTTTTATTTTTGTTCCACTTTAATAAGAATTAAGGTTGGCTGATAAACCCTTAAACAGAGATTAATACATTTGGGGTAGATTTACAAAAGGTGGTGCACTCAGAATGTAGTGCAACGGTGCATTGTAGCCAATTAGCTTCTAACCTCAGCTTGTTCAATTAGGCTTTGTAAACAACAGTACTCAAAAAACTGTACGCCCTCCTTGAGTCCCTACCACTGCGCTCAGGAGAAGTGTATATCTCACCACTGTATATAAATCAATAAAAACTGTGGAGTATGTGAGACTCCAAAGCTGCCACTTTAAATGTAAATAATGAATAACCTCTATTAATTTGCAAAAGACAGAAAATTAATATAAGCGGCGCTAATACCAGTGATATACCACAACTCAGTGTCCAAAATGTGTGACCAGTGCACTGTAGTGATATTGAATAACAATATTTTTTTCTACCAGGACCTGGGGCTCAGTTCTGTCTCTTTGGTGGCATTGAAGCTCGAGGAGTTTGCAAATTTACCATGCTTATTTGCCAAAACACGAGAGTGTGAGGCATATTCATCCGGTGAGTGTTGAATCTAAAGGGAGAGGAATCACTGGCACGTTTGATTTGGTGGACATTTCAGAAATCTGCACACTATTTCACGGTGGTTTCTTTACGGACATTTCTATGGATGGATTTTCCTATCTACTTTTTGTTTTGCATATGATGTATTATTAATTATATATATATTTTTTGAGTGATATACACAATTGTTATTCAATATCAATACAGTGCACTGGTCACACATTTCAATTAGGCTTTGGCAATAAAACCTGGAAGCTGATTGGTTTCTATGCCGTTGGACCAGATTTTGCACTCTCCAGTTTTAGTAAATAACCCCCTTGATCATTTGACCAAGAGCCTGAAGCAGCAATTGCTCCAGGGAAGTTAAAGTGATATTAAAGGTTAATAATTAAAGCAATAGTTTTGCACAGAGCAGCCTCAATTCTCTTCTTCTCAGGCCCCCTCTGGCGCTATTGGCTCTTTCCCCTTGACCAGTGCCCCCAATAGCAAGCCGCTTGCTATGGGGGTACTGGTGTGCGCTCGCTCCCAAGCCCCACTTTATGCATTCATAAAACACATAGAGCCGTGGCTCGGCCTTATCCCGCTCTCTCCTCATTGGCTCACTGGCTGTGATTGACACCAGTGGGAGCCAATGACCCCCGTTGCTGTGTCAGACAGTTATAGAGAGAGACACCAAGGACAGCCAAGGCTCCCATGCACATAGCTGTATCGAGAGGGGGCTCAGGTGAGTATTGGGGGGACTGTGGGGGGGAGCAGCACACAGAATATTTTTTATCTTCCTGCATAGAATGCAGGAAGGTAAAAAAAACCTTTGGCCTTTACAACCACTTTAAGTATGTCAACCCTTTTATTATTCTTTATATAATAATCCAAGCAAGACTGAATTAGTGAACTTTTGCTCATGGGTCCACTTTAAATAAACAGAAAAGCTCAGTATTGATTCAATAAGGTTGACTAAAGAGGATGAATTTTGATGAAGCTGTCATAAATTTTTGTTTGACGTGCAATGAAATGCAAATAAGTATTTCCTTTGAAAAGTCAAGTCTAATAATGTTTGTTTAATTAAGAATGGAATGGTTTACTGCATTCATTAAAATGTTTATAGCTTAATACCTTGTACATAGATCATTGTCAACAGGCACATTGAACCAGCAATTTCTTTCTATGAAGCTGTTCTCTTCAGATGAGAAATCAACAAACACAGTGAAATACAAAGGAGGGAAATTCAGAGGTTGTTTTGAGCTTATTGGGGATAAATTAAACTTTGAAATGATAAATTAATCGGAGATTCAATGGCCTGAATTAAAATGCTTCTTCTGGCAATCAAAAATTTGTTGTGTTTATTTTAGAATGTGTTATTTGAGGTCACATAATGGGTAAAGTAATTTATCTGAAATATACAACTGTTAAGGTGTTAGGAAAGAATGGATTTGATACCAGAGATAAGAGGTCTTACTACAAGCACCACCTCCCCATATTGGAATTAGATACATTGAGCAAACGAAAATGGGAGTTTTAAGGTGCAAAATGAATTAACTTTGAAACAATATCAATTTCATAATGTTATTTAAATAGACATATTTAAAATTAATTATAGTTAAAAACCAGCACATAGAACTAAACCCACAACAGTAAAATCAGTCTGTATTTGCAGTAGAGCATGCTTGTTATACTCACTGTGGAACCTAAGGGGTTAATCCTCTGCATTGAAAAGGCTGCTTGATCCTGTATGCACAGATCCTCCCCTCCTTGCACTGTCCCCCTGGACAAGTCCAGATAAGACAGAGCTTTAGGAGTCAGGCTGCACGGTTTGATGTGTATCGCTAGAGAGGTTTTTTTTTTTTTGGGGGGGGGGGGGGAGTGCATGTGATCAGCACAGAGCCAATCAGGAACTGATAGAAATCACAGGACTGCTATATACTGCTGATGAGAAAATTTATTTAGCAGTTTATATTTACTAAAATAATTGCATTTCAATGTTCTGTTTACTGTGGGAGACCAGATATAGTGAAAGCAGTGGCCTGGGTTTAGTAACACTTTAAGCATACTTTATAGATTTAGAATAACTCCCTAACTCCCTGTTACCGAGAAACTGAATCGAATCACCCAAATGTTTTAGACACATTGGGGTTGATTTACCAAAGGCAAATAGACGGTGCACTTTGCAAAGTGCAGTTGCCCTCTGTAAGTGCTCCAGAGCTTAGTAAATTAGGTAAGGCTTCACTTTGCAAAGAATACCAAATCACGTGCAAGGAAAATAAAAATAGACAACATTTTTGCGTGCACATGATTGAATGATGGAAGTCAGCAGACTTTCTGCTCATTTACTAAGCTCTGGAGCAACTGTGCTTGCACAGTGCAATTGCACTTTGCAAAGGGCACAGTCTTTTTCTCTTTAGTAAATCAACCCCATAATAACCCCTAGATTTAGTAACATAGTTACTTAGTACGTCAGGTTGAAAAACAACACATCCAATTGGTTCAACCAATAGAAAAAATATCAATGCATGAAAATCCTGCATACTGTGACAGACCCAACCAGGACAGGGGCCTTTGAAGAGGACTAGGGGCAAGCCCTCCTACCCACTGATTATGGCCCATGGAGAGAGCAGATCATTCTCTAATGACGGATAACCATGTAATGGATGCTTAGAGTGAGGCTTGGATTACTTCTCCATATAAGGACAATAAAGCTTCCCTTCTGGAGTGGATGAAAGATGTAATATTAATCTTGTACAGGCTAATGGTCATTGGAAATAGGGTTGACCTACTGCAGCCTGGTTTGGTGAGGCTCCTTCACTTGGGACAGAAATATTTATCAATCATAATCCTCAGGAGATCTATGACAATAAAATAAATCCACACTATCAGACTGCTGGGACATTGTATGTCTTCTGATGACATGTCTAGTTGACAGAATGCACAAGATTGTGTCTCTCCCATTGATAATTGTGTCACCTATTGTTTTTTTCTGTCTGCTAGTATTGTGCGCACTCCACCTAGGCTGGTTTAGAGTAGAACTATAGGCAAAACTTTTTTTTTTCTGACATGGTGTTATATCTTTCACTTGGATGTTATAAGTTGCACTAAGTAAATACAGTTGGATAAAACAAAAACTGTGTCTGTCTTCATTTCAAGCTGCAAAGCAACAAAATGTGATTATTTTAAGGGGGTGGTTTTTTTCTATACCCACTGTATAGAGGAAAAATCAATGTGGTGCCAGTATTTTTTTAATGGGGCTGTAAGGAGCACTGACTTGTAAAGGAACTGTATAAGTAGTGATCTCCTGCAGTTTCTTGTAATATGCCCGCAGTCCCTGACTGTCTCCTGGGGCATGTGCCCAGTCTCCAACCATGCATGTAGCATGCCCACAGGTTGACCTTTTTCTGTAGCATTACAACACTCTGGTGATAAGGCCCCTATGTCAAGGTTGACCACCACTGCCCTTAGGCAATCAGATACTCCCTAGATCAGGGGTCTCCAAATTATGGCCCTCCAGTTGTTCAGGAACTACAATTCCAATCATGCCTAGTTGTGTCTGTGAATGTCGGAGTTTTACAATGCCTCATGGGACATGTAGTTCTGCAACAGCTGGAGGGCCGTAGTTTGGAGATTCCTGCCCTAGACCAAAAATCTATTCTGGTACTAAATTGCCTTAGCAGCCTATTATATTCTGTGAATTTAGAAACACATCCAGATTTTTTGTTTTAAAAAACAAACTGCAGTGTGTAAGCTAGAATGCTAGAACTAGCTCAGGTGGAAGTCTATTCTCCAGAATTCCAGCATTGTATGAATACTTTCTTGTATAAAGCATGCAGTGGTGGCGAACTAATTATATTGTCTCCAAGAGTCCCATATGTGTTTTTTTACTCCTACAAAAGATAATATTATTATTACTATTATTCATATTATCGACTATCCATAAAATGCAATGAATTGCAATACACTCAAGATCTTTTAGGCAAAAATGAGGGTGCTTATAATTTACCAAGCACCATCAGTTACAGTGATGTTTATTAATATGAACAATATGCTCAGGGAATTACTTTATTCTCTTCTATGCTTTGTATAAATATTAATCCTAGTCACACTGACAACACACACATATCAAACAGAATTTTACACGCTCTCTCTTGCAATTAAAACAAAAAAAAGATATGATTTCTTTTTACACTCATACGTATTGTTTTTTTTTACACTGTTCAAAGAACACGCACACTTTTGCTTTAAAGATAGATAAAACAAGAACAATTATGTTGCAGTGATCAAGGTAAGAAAATGACAAGGGTACCAGAAAACATATGCTGCCTTGCTCATGTAAAATGCATGAGAATCTCATAACTTGAAGGGGTTTGAACTTTCTTCTAAATGTTAAACATTGCCTAGTGCATAAGCCTTTTAAGAGTTCTTTCCAGTCTTACAATAGCAGATGAGATGGTACTTTTCCACTGATTATTGAAACAATCATATGTGCAGTTGACGTTGACCAACTAAATAAAAAAAAAATGGCCTTTCCTTTTTTTCAAAAATTCTGTTCATTAAAAATGTACTATTACAAAACAGCAGTTTAAAATAACTGCAGCGTAACGGTTATTAAGATTAGACATTTTCCACATTTTGTCATCTTACAACCAAAAACGTAAATGTATTTTGTTGGGATTTTATGTGATAGACCAACACAAAGTGGCACATAATTGTGAAGGGGGAAAAAATGATCAATGGTACTGTATTCAAAATTTTTTGCAAATAAATATGTGAAAAGTGTGGCATGAATTTTTATTCAGCCCCCCCCGAGTCAATACTTTGTAGAACCACCTTTCACTGCAATTACAGCTGAAAAGTCTTTTTTGGTATGTCTCTACCAGCTTTGCACATCTAAAGAGTGAAATGAGTGAGCCCCAGTCTCAAGCCTTTTGCAGACTTTAACAGGTTTTCTTCTAAGATTGCCCTGTATTTGGCTGCATCCATCTTCCCATCAACTCTGACCAGCTTCCCTGTCCCTGCTGAAGAAAAGCATCCCACAACATGATGCTGCCACCACCATGTTTCACGGTGGGGATGGTGTGTTCAGGGTGATGTGCAGTGTTAGTTTTCCACCACACATAGCATTTTTCTTTTAGGCCAAAAAGTTACATTTTGGTCTCATCTGACCAGAGCACCTTCTTCCACATGTTTGCTGTGTCCCTCACATGGCTCCTCGTAAACTGCAAATGGGACTTCTTATGGCTTTCTTTCAACAATGGCTTTCTTCTTGCTACTCTTCCATAAAGGCCAGATTTATGGAGTCCACAACTAATAGTTGTCCTGTGGACAGATTCTCCCACCTGAGCTGTGGATCTCTGCAGCTCTTCCAGAGTTACCATGGGCCTCTTGGCTGCTTCTCTGATTAATGATCTCCTTGCCCAGCCTGTCAGTTTAGGTGGACGGCCATGTCTTGGTAGGTTTGCAGTTGTGCCATACTCCTTCCATTTTCGGATGATGGATTGAACAGTGCTCCGTGAGATGTTCAAAGCTTGGAATATCATTTATAACCGAACCCTGCTTTAAACTTCTTCACAACTTTATCCCTGACCTGTCTGGTATGTTCCTTGGCCTTCATGATGCTGTTTGTTCACTAAAGCTCTCTAACAAACCGCTTCACAGAACAGCTGTATTTATACTGAGATTAAATTACACACAGGTGGACTCTGTTTACTAATTAGGCGACTTCTGAAGGCAATTGGTTCCACTAGATTTTAGTTAGGGATATCAGAGTAAAGGGGGCTGAATACAAATGCACGCTTCACTTTTCAGATATTTATTTGTAAAAAAATGTGAAAACCATTTATCATTTTCCTTCCACTTCACAATTATGTGCCACTTTGTGTTGGTCTATCACATAAAATCCCAATAAAATACATTTATGTTTTTTTGGTTGTAACATGACAAAATGTGGAAAATTTAAAGGGGTATGAATATTTTCTCAAGGCACTGTACATGAAAAAAAAAAAAAAAAATACATAAAAAAAAAAAACAAATTAGCCTTGTCATATACTGTATATACTAGTGTTGGGGTAGCTTACTTTTTTTTACTTTTTACATCTTACTAGTCACTCAGAATGGAACAGAAGAGAACTGCTTCCTTGCAGCTCGTGTAGAGTAAATCTCTTTTCAGACAGATTCCCCCATTCCTTTCTTCTGGCTTGATATAGTCTTATTCAGAGCTACTTACCTCCTCCCCCACAGCCTGGGATGCCTTGATAGGCTCTGATAAAAACAGAGGCAAGCCTGATTAAAGACTGCACACAAACTAAACTGTTCCCTTGGCAACACAAAGTCTGTTTCATCCTGAATTTTGTGCTGCTTTTAAAAATAAAAAAGCTCTCAGTTTCCGTTAGGCACTTGCTAGACTGATCACTTCTAAACAAAAAACAACATTTAATATGCTGTTGGTGTTTTATTTTTTCTGCCGTCTGGGCAAAAACTTGACATATATTTTGGCAGCAACATGTTTACAGTTTTAAAGCGTATTGACCATTAGTACAAAGTTAAAGTTGCTTTTTTGCAGCAGCAAATTGTTGCCTTCACACAAAGTTAAACTAATAAGATATGACAATCGTATTACTATTCAACAGTATGGAGTAAATACAGGTGACCCCTGAGTGTTGGTACATTGAACAAGGAAATCTGGAAAATGTCATATAATTCCCTGTCTACTTCTGCTGATGGTGCAGAAATAAGTTTACAGGTTATGAGAAGTTCACTCAGCATGTAATAACCAATCCACTGGCTAAAAACAGATCCTCCATGGATTCGACACAGTTGGTCAGCAACCCATATATTCCCATGTATCTTTAGCCTTGTCTCGAGGACCTGTTGAAGAACTGCCAAGACAAGGACTGACTGTGTTGTCTTACATTCCGTAACAGAACTTCTGTTTGGTTCTGTTCACAGACCAGCAGTAACAAAAATGTATTTGCAATTCTGGAGCACCAAACAGGCCCTCATCTCCTGCTAGCTGCAAACGGGAAATATTAAATATTTAAAAGCAATAGTTCATAATTATGTGGCTAAAAAAAATGTTTTACTTCTGAACATAATACAAAATTAAATAATAAATGGGAAAATACTATACATTTCATTTAAAAGTACACTCCAAAGTTAAGAAACCACACAGAGAGCTCCACTAACCTGCTTCGTCTTTTTTTTTTTTTTTTTTAATCAGAGGATTTAGTGAAAGTTTTTATCACATACAGGCCTTGAAAAAGTGTTCATACCCCTTGAAATGTTCCACAGTTTGTCATGTTACAACCAAAAACATAAATGTATTTTATTGGGATTTTATGTGATAGACCAACACAAAGTGGCACATAATTCTGAAGTGGAGGTAAGCTGATAAATGGTTTTCATTTTTTTTTACAATTAATAGGTGAAAAGTGAGACGTGCATTTGTATTCAGCCCCCTTTACTCTGATAACCCTAACTAAAATCTATTGGAACACCATCCCCACCGTGAAACGTGGTGGTGGCAGCATCACGTTGTAGAGATGCTTTTCTTCAGCAGGGACAGGGAAGCTGGTCAGAGTTAATGGGAAGATGGATAGAGCCAAATACAGGGCAAGCTTAGAAGAAAACCTGTTATGCCGCGTACACACGGTCGGACTTTTCGGCTACAAAAGTCCGACGGACAATCCGATCGTGTGTGGGCTTCCCTGGACTTTCAGCGGACTTTTCCAGCCGCAAATCTGACGGACTTTAGATTTGGAACATGCTTCAAATCTTTACGTCGTAACTTCGCCGGACCCAGAAATCCGCTCGTCTGTATGCTAGTCCGACGGACAAAAACCCACGCTAGGGCAGCTATTGGCTACTGGCTATCAACTTCCTTATTTTAGTCCGTGTACGTCATTACGTACGAATCCGTCTGAGTTTTGTGTGATCGTATGTAGGCAAGTCCACTCGTTAGAAAGTCCGCCGCAAGTCCACCAAAAGTCAGTCGAAAGTTTGTCAGACGGGCTGTCGGACTTTTGTAGCCGAAAAGTCCGACCGTGTGTACGTCCCATTAGAGTCTGCAAAAGACATGAGACTGGGGCGGAGGTTCACCTTCCAGCAGGACAATAACCCTAAACATACAGCCAGAGCTACAATTGAAAGGTTTAGATCAAAACATATTCATGTGTTAGAATGGCCCAGTCAATGTCCAGACCTAAATCCAATTGAGAAACTGTGGCAAGACGCTCTCCATCCAGTCTGACAGAGCTTAAACTATTTTACAAAGAAGAATGGGCAAAATGTCGCTCTATGGATGTGCAAAGGTGGTAGAGACATCCCCGAAAAGATTTGCAGCTGTAATTGCAGTGAAAGGTGGTTCTACAAAGTATTGACTCGGGGGGGCTGAATACAAACGCACGCCACACTTTTCACATATTTATTTGTAAAAAATGTTGAAAACCATTTATCATTTTCCTTCCACTTCACAATTATGATCCACTTTGTGTTGGTCTATCACATAAAATCCCAATAAAATACATTTACGTTTTTGGATGTAACATGACAAAATGTGGAAAATTTCAAGGGGTATGAATACTTTTTCAAGGCACTGTACATAAAAAAAAACATACAAAGAATCCCTTTTGCAAAAAACCCTCCCACCCTTTCCCAGGTCCCCCAAACATTGGAAACCCAATACCAAAAACAAGACAGTCACAATACAAAATAAACAAATGCTGGTGTACTCAATAAGGCTGGGTTCACACTGCTGTGCGGAGTTGCTCACAGCAGGATTCAGACCTGAAACAAACCAGAAAAAGCACAGGACCCTTCTTGAGAGCCAGTCACAGTCTCTTGACATGCGAATCGGATTCAGCAAAAAAAAAAAAAAAAAAAGCATTGAATTCGCACTAGTGTGAACCCAGCCTGAAATCTCAAACAGTACATTGCATCATTTGCAAGACAGCTAATTTTAACACAATTTTATTGTAAGGTATTGTCATTCAATAAATAATTGTCAGTGCAACCAGTTGACTCGAGTAGTTTATTTTATCAAAAAAGATTAGTTACAAAATCTCAGCTGAACATATCTCCAGTTACTTTAATCTCCCCATAAGGCACTATTGTCCCCTTGTGTCAGGGCACTGTCCACAGCAAAGGTGCTCAAAGACCTGGCATTCCTGCCAGTATTTTGCATGGCCGCAGGAATTCACATTGGCGCACAACAGGTGCATGAGGACGTGCACAAATACGCATTGGAGCACACAGATGCACACCGGAACACGCATGACCATTGGTGCACGGCTATGCACACTCCTGGCCCAGTTTGATACCAAACGGCCTTTATAAGGAGGCCAGTCGCTCTCTGGAATTGCTAGTTGATCTTCGGCTCTCTAGTGTGTTTGTTCCTGTGTACCCCTGCATCTGTAAATTCCTGCTACCGACTCGGCTTGCCTCTGGACTTGTCTTCTACCTGCCTCCTGACCTGACCCCGGTTTGTCTAACAGATCATCTCTCTTTGTTCTCCTGTGTATGACCCCTATTCTCCTGACTTCACTTGCTCTTATCCACACCTGGTACCTGACCTTGGCTTTGAACCGACTACTCTCCTGCTCTCTGTTCTGCTTGAAACTTGCTGCTTCTCACCGGTGCCGCCTGCCTGCAGACACCATTCCAGTGCATCA